>NW_010972608.1:512924-548728 GCF_000737465.1 Haliaeetus leucocephalus
GGTATGGGCTCCCTCCCCCTCGAACACAGGGGAACCTTCCAGCAGCTTCTTACAGAAGCCACCCCTGTAACCCCCCCCGCTACCAAAACCTTGCCACATAAAACCAATACAGGGTTATATAATATTAGAAAGATGACCTATATTTAAGGAGATAAAGCGAAATGTTGACTGCATCCCCTCTCTCTCACTGTTTTTATAGGCAATAGCTGCTTCTTAGAACTTCAAAGAAATCTAACAATGTGTTAGTGCACGGGTTGCTGCAAAGTCTTGGGCAAACTTGAAAGGTTTGTGTTGGGTTTTACTTTAATTTTGCATATACGTCTCATTTGGTAAAGTATGCCTTTTTGTCCAACTGTCATGTAATTGGAGAAACAGTCACCATAAATGCTATTTCCGGGTAGAATTAGTATTACATTCAAGAATACCATGGGGGAAACAAAGAGCATCATCATCATCTTTTCAACTCATGCCTACTGCAGTTCAGTTAAGTTTATTTTTATCAAGCAGATAAAGATCGATTTTCGCCATCACAGGCAGAGATTACTGCATATTCAAAAGAAGTCTCGTGTAGTGAGATTTTTCCAGTTTATCTTTTCAACTTATTTTTAACATTTGAGTTTAAAATAGCAGGAGAAATGTGCCATCTCTCTCTGACTCCTAGTCAAATCCTGATCTGACTGAAGACAATGAACTGAGCTGTTGTATTCTGCCCATTGTTTGGGCAGAATTTAATTGTCCTTCTTCAGCACTGTGTCAATCTATAGTGGATCAAGACAGTGTTTATCCTGTCTATGCATAAACTACCTAAATTCTCCAAATAAGCTCAATAGAGCTGTTATTTGTCATCAAATATGAAGAATTAAGGCAATGAGTTGTAGGACACAAAAAAAAGATTAGATCTTTAAGCTTGTTTAAGTGCCTGGTGATGTAAAAAAGCATCAAAATGGGCTTTTCAAAAACATCTTTAACTCAAGGGATTTATATGCTTGTGTAAATCCTTTCTTGACCTTGTTTTCATCTTTAGATATGTAAGCACCTTTGAAAATACAGCTTCAAGACCATTACCAAGTCAGAGGTAAAGTGGACAGACATAAAAATACCAAATGATTCTCAAGTGAGGCAGTGGTTAAATTTAAACATATCCATGTTCCAGTGTTATATCTATGCCTTAGATTTTTTTTTTTTTGGTCCAAAAATCTGCTCTGGTGCTTCATTATTTGCTATTCATTGTTCATTGTTTGTTATTCTCTTGTTTAAACCATTTTAGTCATCCAATCAGAGCAGTAAAAACATTATTATATAATCAAGTTGGCCAAACATTCCAGAATCATAGAATAGTTTGGGTTGGAAGGGACCTTAAAGATCATCTAGTTCCAACCCTGCTGCCATGGGCAGGGACACCTTCCACTAGACAGAGTTGCTCAAAGCCCCATCCAACCTGGCCTTGAACTCTTCCAGGGATGGGGCATCCACAGCTGCTCTGGGCAACCTGTTCCAGTGTCTCACCACCCCCACAGTAAAGAATTTTTTTTCCTAATATCTAATCTAAATCTACCCTCTTTCAGTTTAAAACCGTTACCCCTCATCCTTTCACTACACTCCCTGGTAAACAGTCCCTCCCCATCTTTCCTGTAGGCCCCTTTAAGTACTGGAAGGCTGCTATAAGGTCTGCCTGGAGCCTTCTCTTCTCTAGGCTAAACAACCTCAACTCTTTCACCCTGACCTCATAGGAGAGGTGCTCCAGCCCCTTGATCACCTTTGTGGCCCTCCTCTGGACCTGCTTGAGCAGGTCCATGTCATTCTTATGTTGAGGGCCCCAGTGCTGAACGCAGTACTCCAGGCTGGGCCTCACGAGAGCAGAGTAGAGGGGGAGAATCACCTCCCTTGACCTGCTAGCCACTCTTCTTTTGATGCAGCCCAGAATGCGATTGGCTTTCTGCGCTGTGAGTGCACATTGCTGGCTCATATTCAGTTTTTCATCCACTAATACCCCCAAGTCCTTCTCCTCAGGGCTGCTCTCAATCCACTCATTGGCCAGTTTGTATTTGTGCTTAGGATTGCCCCAAGCCATGTGCAGGACCTTGCACTTGCCCTTGTTGAGCTTCATGAGGTTCACATGGGCCCACCTCTCAAGTCTGTCAAGGTCTTTCTGGATGGCATCCCTTCTGTCCAGCATGTCTACTGCACCACACAGCTTGGTGTTATCAACAAACTTGCTGAGGGTGCACTCAATCCATGTCGCTGACGAAGGTGTCAATCAGCACCGGTCCCAATACTGACCCCTGAGGAATGCCACTTGTCACTGGTCTCCACTCAGACATCGAGCCTTTGACTGCAACTCTTTGAGTGCAACCAGCCAGCCAGTTCCTTATCCACTGAGTGGTCCATCCGTCAGATCCATGTCTCTCCAATTTAGAGACAAGGGTATCATGCAGGACAGTGTCAGATGCTTTGCACAAGTCCAGGTAGATGATGTCAGTTGCTCTTCCTTTATCCACCAATGCTGTAACCTCATCATAGAAGGCCACCAAATTTGTCAGGCACAATTTGCCCTTAGTGAAGCCATGTCAGTTGTCAGCTCCTTATTTTCCATGTGCCCTGGCATAGTTTCTAGGAGGATCCATTCCATGATCTCACTGGGCACAGGGGTGAGACTGACTGGCTTGTAGTTCCCCGGGTCTTCCTTTTTTCAGTTTTTAAAAATGGGGGTTATGTTTCCCCTTTTCCAATCAGTGGGAACTTCACTGGACTGCCATGACTTCTCAAATAAGATGGATAGTGGCTTAGTCACTTCATCTGCCAATTGCCCCAGGACCCGTGGATGCATCTCATCAGGTTCCATGGACTTGTGCACCTTCAGGTTCCTTAGATGGTCTTGAACCTGATCTTCTCCTACAGTGCGTGGTTCTTCATTCTCCCAGTCCCTGCCTAAGGGACCATACTACTAAGTAGTATGGTACTGAGTTGAAGATTTTACAAGCATTCCAAGGACTGAAATTTGTTGACATAAAATATTCAGCAAATGCTTGCAGGTAGTGCATGTCTGAATAAAATTATGGTCAGTTCCTGGAGAATTTGTGATGATTTGTGATCTCTAAATTCACAAGAATATGATTCACAATGAATAATTCAGTTGAAACAGAACTAACATTTGAAAGTTTGGTTTGCTTCATATTTCACAAATTTCATGTCTTATCATTTATTTACCAAGAGTTAATCTCTTTTAATTAGTTTTCTAAAAATCTGAGGACTTATCAGTTACACAAACTTAAAAAGTTCCTTTACATGGCTGTTGTTTTTCTTTGAAGTTCGTTCTGTGTTTTCATAAGTATGAAAACATGGTTTAATTGGTCCTAATGAGGTGAAAAATGCTATTTGCATGTCTGCAGAATGAATCTCTGAATATGTTAAATAGTAAATTCTAGAAATTCTGGAACCTAGATGTCTTGTTAAACTTAGTTTGGTGCTTTTTGATGTTTTTCTCTTTTGTTGAATGGAAACACTTTGTCAGTTTTCTTGCAGGAACAGGAGGTTACACTTGAGTTGATGTTAAAATTATATCCTTTTTTTTTGGTGGTCATGAATTATTTGATAACAACAAGAGACACCGGTGTTTTATGGTGAACACAATGTATTTTGTGTATTTGTCCTCTTTTCAG
The DNA here is from genome assembly GCF_000737465.1 of Haliaeetus leucocephalus. Lineage (NCBI taxonomy): Eukaryota > Metazoa > Chordata > Aves > Accipitriformes > Accipitridae > Haliaeetus > Haliaeetus leucocephalus. The sequence continues at coordinate 516,584 of NW_010972608.1, forward strand.
CTTACAAATTACCCATGAACAGGTTAGTTTATTTGTATTTTTAATTATTTTCAAAATAGCCTTGGTCTGCAAAGAAATGAGGATTCGGTGTTCTCAGACTTCCTAATAATGTATTAGATACCAGTAACATTTATGGAGTGGGAGTTTGCTTCATAAAAGCGGGATTCTGGTACAAATTATTTCATGGCACTTTCAAAATTAACTTTCAGAAATATGTTGCTTTATTTATAATTCATTGTCAATGTTGCTCCTGCCCCTTTTCCAGTTTACTTGCAGAATATGATCACAGAAAGAACATGGATGTAGTTGGTGAGAATTCCAGGCTGTGCATGAAGTTGTTTGATGTAAACTTCAGGTTAGCCTTTGACTAGCGTTAGATAAAAAGATGTGAGTTTGTTTTAAGTATGACACTGGTGTGTATCAGCAGAAAAATGTTGAAATGCTTTCTGTAAGACATATTTAACAAGATTGGTAATGAAAAAAATGGAGAAAATAATGAGATTATTGTATCATGAAGCATATAAGCTAGAGGCAGCTTTAAAAAAAAAGTTTGCTGTAATTAGTCTAACCGTAAATGTCATAAAGCCTTGTCATCTACGTGCTGTATGACAGACTGTACGAATAAAATTGTAGAGATAGTGGTTTAGCAACTAACTATTAACTACAGCTTCTGCTGTGTAATACCAGATTTTAATTAGCACGAATTATGCAACTGCTTCCCAGAGCTGGCAGAATTATATTATTTCTTTAGTTTCTTTTCTATAAACACAAAATTGCTTAAGTTATTCTCTCCAAACTGACAACTGCAGTGTTGGCAAAATAGGCATGCTGCTCAGAGGTACCTTATGTTTCTCTAGCATTTGTCAGACATGTAGGACTGCATCTTCACATAAAAAAAAAAAAAAAAGTGCTGGTAAGGTCATTAGTTCTGAAGATACAACAGTAATAACAAGGAATATTGTAATTATGTATTAGAAGAAAGCAGAAAGGACTAGCATTTGTTAATTCAACAAAGATGTGAGACTTGCTTCCTGGGAGCTTTTCCAAGCTTGGAAATAGCAATTTTTGCTGCTCTTTCCCCCCTGTAATTTTCAGCTGAATTTTGTGGAGTTTTTGGAACAGGAGAACATGGGCCGATGGGTTGTTGGAGCAGCTGAGGAAACACTGATTTAAGGAACACCCAAATTTTCACAGCAGTAACTTTGGCCTAATGCATTGCAGTGTATTGTTAGGTCTATTTCTCTTGTATAACCATGCAAAAATAGGAAACTGAACAGAAATTGAGTGGCCTTAAATTTGAGGACTAAAGGATAGACTCCAGCTAGGGCTGATCCTTATTCTGTAATTTGTCCAGTAATGATGAGTCACTCAGATAAATGAATACAAAGCCTACTGTTATACAGGGGTAAGAAGCAATTGTTTTCTTCAGAATGTTCGTCCTGTAGTAATTTCTACAGCTGCCTCTGTATGCTTTTCAGGTCTTTGTGCCTCTAGTTCTGATTTTTTTCTAATTGCATATCAAGATAATTTGTCGCTTTAGCCAAAGGTCTAAAATAATATCTTGTAGAACAAATTTCAGTTGAACTCACTGAACATTAAAAATCTACTGAACTGTCCATGAGAGGAGGTCAAGTTGTTCTGCAAGACAGAGTCTGATTTGAAAGCTAGTGATGGCATCAGGAAGCTTTCTATTTGTTGCAGCAGGTTTTGGATTAAGCATTTTGTATGCAGACATTTTAATGAAGAAATAATTTTTTTTCTGTCCTTTGTATGTACCAGTGGGTAGTGAATAATTGAGCTGCACAACATATTAGAATTCATCACTGTTTCTATTTGGGTAAATCACTTGTCATATATTAGTAAAGTTTTAGTCAAACTTAAGAATTCCCAAGAGATAATTCGGAAGAAGGTATCAAAGTACTACATGCTTGATAACACAAATTTTAATTTCTCCAAATACATAATATCTAATTATTAAACAATTTCTATTTTATGAAGCTTTGCTGTTGGAGAAGATAGGGACTAGTGGATATACAAGAAGGGTTTCTGAACATTGAAGTAAAAAACTGTGAAGTCGTTACTGCCTGAGAGTTTGGAAAAAACCAGACAGGGAGTGGTATTTTGGACTATTCACAGTTTCCAGCATCCTCAGATAAGGTGAAGTAAATTCCTTGATCCTCAAGGAAGATAATTACTAATTCTCTATAATCCCCCAAAGGAAGTCTTCTTTTTATAATGCTAGATCATATACCAGTTTGTCTTTTATCTAATATGACTGGCTAATTATTAAAATACTCCATTTTTCTCCAGCTGTTGTCTTCCTGGGTAAACAAATTGCTAAGTTCAATTGGCTTCTATTTGCACTTCATTGCTTCTTGACAGCAAACACTGTAAAAATGAGCTGCCTCAGGGTGTTTATAATCTCCAAGGGAAGAAGACACAAATGTATGCATAATTACTCTAATTTTTTAATATTGGTTTCCACAAAACATAGCACTTTAGTTTTGAGTGCAAAACTGTTTTTTCAATAAGCTAATATCAAGGTTACAATATTACCCTTTTTGTAGGCGGGAAGGCAGAAAGAGTCCTTCATCAGTGTTTCAAATCAGTTCCTGTTACACTGCAAATTGTCTTCTGAGAAGTGCAAGGTAATTAAAAGGTCAAAATAAGGGCAAGAAGTACATGATTTTACTTGCATGAAGTATTTCATTTAGAAATGGCTCAAACCAAGTTAAACAGTGAACAAACTCTGCTGAAACATGTACTAATCAAGTATTTGGTTTCTTTCCTTTGTATTAGGGGGCACAAGCCCATCAGCGCATCTGTACTAATACCCTTCCTGTAGGGATTTATACTGTGGGCCTTCTAAGTCATATTTCTGCTACAAAATACTAATCTGTTACAAGCTTTTCAGCTCATTTTGTTTCCATGTCAGGTCAGGGGTAGATAATTACTAAGTAATGGGTGTCAAGGAATCAAATTCTTTAAGAAGGTTCTAGAATCTCACACAAGAAATAGCTACAGGCTAATAATTGGAGCAGTGATTTTACCTGCCAATTTTTAAAGGTTTCTTAAAAAAAGGAACAGGGAAAAAAAAACCCTGCATAAGTTTAACTGTTGAATTACTGTATATTATTTTGCTCTGTACTCCATTTTCCTTTCATGTCAGTTTTCATGTGAAAAAAGATTTTGCGAAGTAGCAAGAATTAACTTAAGAAAACCATGATGCTGGGATTCCACTTTTTCTGTATGTGCAGGCAGCATGAAAATGAGTGGCAATAAGAGAAGCTATTAATATCCAGGGCACGTAATATTTTGTGCCTTGTGAAATCTTCTGGAGTAAAAAAGGTGTCTATGTGAATTTTATGACTGTATAGTGCCTGTAGGATTGAGGGGAGGATGGCAACAAGTCATCCTCCAGTTTGGACATATGAAGTCTATCCTGCAGAAAGATCAGGGTTGTGAAGATATTCTGGTCATTATATTCTTTGATGTTGGGTAGCACACAAATTTTGATGAAATAGAAGATTTTCTTTCAATAAAATATTTAGAGTGGTAAGAATAGCTTAGAAATAATCAGCTTGTTAAGTGAATTTTCTTAATTAAATACTAATCAAAAACTCTAGAGAAGTACATTAATTCACTTTTTTAAAATAATATAGATAAAAGAAAATTCTTTTGCAAAAGCTGAATTTCCTATTAATAATTTGATGTTATGATCAAAAGTATATGAGATCTTACTCTCATATAATACTAATGCCAAAATTAGTACACCCAGAGCTAATGACAAACCAAATAGCAATTTCCGGAAGCAGAATGTAAGGTTCAATCATACTGGCACTTGTTAGAAATCCATACATGCATTCTCTTTATTTTTTCCCTCTCTGTATAGTGCCTTCATGTTTGGTCTCTCAACTTCCCTTCTGATCATAAGCCAAGACTTCTCCCTTATTGGCTAGTGCTTATTTATATACTCGAGTTCATACACATATATTAAAATATATGTAAATACATGTGCATATATTGTTCTTCATTCACATATGGGGAATACTTTTGTTGTTGATGAAGTCTGGAGCCAATAGTGATGAATTTAATTTCCAGTAGTAGGTGTTAGCATCCGGTTTATGACAAGGATGGCACAGATGTGGCTCTGGATGAATCATTTTAATTGCTTCACCTGGGTTTTCTGTGTAATCATATAACTTTTTTTTTTGAAGGAAAGAAGTTAGTGTTTCATGAAGATGCGCAAGCATAAATTAAAAAAAGGTCTATTAGTAAGAATTGATTAATACCATATAAACACTGCATGAATACTGCAGCACCTTCAATATTGGAGTAACGTGGAAGGAGGCAGTAGGAAAATGTCCTCAAATCTAACTTCTCAAAGTGAAAGATCATTTAAAAAAACCCCAAACACCAGAGAAAGTTGGTAACATGCTACAAGTATAATCCATGCCATTCAAGAAGAAAAAGTATCCTTTATTGAGGAGCCAAATTGGCTGAAGTAGTATGTGAACATCTGTAGGTATTTGACTCAGTCTGTTCTTGTGGTTCCTTTATCACACCAAGACATCTTCCCAGGTTCTTGTTTTTTTTGGCTTTTTTTTTTTCTTCTGTAGAATTTATGAATATTATAGTCTATTGGCAATCTATAAGATAAAAAAAAAGGAAAAAATAAGAAAGCACATCATATTACCAGTCTGATGTATTCTTTTTGCAGAGATCCCTTTTGGCATCTGGCTGTACTCGCTATCTTTATATTACTACTAGATTAACAAACAGAAACAGAAAGCCAGTGATGTAGTATAGTGTTATAAACTCAACCTTTTTGCAATGTCTGAAATATCTTTTTTGGAACTGGTTTGATTTATGTGGGAGCTACCTGGAAGACTCTCATTAAGTAATATATATTCAGGTCTAGCTATTGTCCTTGATTTTCTTTCTGAACAAACCGGAAACTTTCATGCCAAGGACACAAAAGAGAGAAAGATAGTGATCACAAAATAAATGCTAGCATGAGGGGTAGGGACCTGCAAAGGGACAGCCATCTCCATGACCTGCCTGGATTCCTGTGGGGAAAGGACCTGGCCTTCTCTCATGCCTAAGCCAGGTGTCCTAATGAGAGCACAAGGGGCTTGCTGGCTGCCCTATCTTTAAGACAAGCTCTGCTCTTCTGACTGGCCACTCTATCCCAAACCAGGGAAATCCTTGCATTGAAGTTATTTATAAAAGGTACAAACAAATGTTGATTTTTGGGAAATTAGCAAATGGTAGAGAAATGGCAGATTGACCCAGCCAGGTCAAATGTATGTATCAACCCAGTTTTAAAAACACTCTCAATACCAAAAGGTAGAAGATAAATGTCAGTATTGATAGGAGAGAAACAGTGTGCTTTTACCATTCTTGGTTTCATTGAATCACAGAATGGAAGATGTGGGTTCTCCAGTTTAATTATGCAAGAGGTAGAAAGGAAATTAAAAATGAACATCTCTTTGGGGCCTATTAAAGAAAGAGCGCAGGGAATACCAGAGACTAATGAGATTGCTGTAGCACTGAGAAAGAAGCAGAGAATAACTGTGATAGGAACTGGCAACATAAGAGCGGAAAGAGTTCTTGAGTATTTCAAAGCTGCAGTGGGCACTCTGGGGAAAATACTCAAGAAGCTAATGGAAACAATAATTCATTAATATTTTATTTAAAATATTTATGAAAGTCATGTGTTTTCAGATATTTCCAGGATAATTCTATGAGGTAGGAATATAATGAAGCTGAAGAATTAAGGAGAAAAACATGACTAAATGACACAGCAAGGTTTGCTAAGAGTGCTTGATCCAGATTGGCCTCTTCAAGCAACATAAAGTGAATGGATTCTTGTTGTAGCTTACTGTTTCTTACAATACAGGCAATCTCTGCAAGTCATATCCAAATGATCCCACAGTTCAGAGGAGGGGAAGAGCTGAGAGATTCTTGTGTTATGCAAGACATTTCTGTGACAGGTATTTTGATGGAAGTTAATCATTCAGAAGCCTGTGCAGAAGATTGTCGCTAATTGTCAGTGATAAAAATGGGCAAAACCAGCTACAGCAAACTAAATTGCTGAAGTGCTCTGTGCTTTGTCAGTTGTCTGCATTCTAGATCATAGTAAGCTTAATATTTAGGAATGAACAGTAGACATATGTGGTAGAAAAAAAGAGCTGTGCACTTTTCCCCACTTCTGCTTGTCTCTTCTGTTTTAGAGCAAGCTGTCATAATAATGGCATGGTACATGCTCAGCCTTATGTTAACAACTTTCTGGAGATGATATACTATTCCCTTTGGGCAGCCTGCGTGCCAGCATTTGGCATATGCACAAAGAGAGGAACTGAGAAAGGGAAAGTGGATATTTCTGTGATCAGCAAATATCTGGGAAAGTACAAGACAGCAGACTATTTCATATAGCTTAGTGATAGCCTGATATTTTTTCACTCTTTTCCTTAAAAAGATGGAGAACTGATTAGAACTCAAATACTTTTTTCATTCTATTTAAAAAAAGAAAAAAACCCCAAACCAAACCACCACAAACCCCACCTGAAACTGTATCCTACCTGCTTTGTTTTGGGAGTGTTTTATCACAATGGAGGTTAGCCAAGGTTTGGAAAAGACCTCTGCAGACTAAAGACTGATACCCTCAGAATGGTAGTGGAGTGTCTAATAGAGAAAGGCAGGGTTGTCTGAACTGCACTGCAGTACATGTGAGAGTAGTGCTGGCCCACAGAGCAGTCTGCAGAATGTGAATTGCTCAGTGCTCTGAGCCAGCCTCCCCGAAAGCTGTAAACACTAGTGAGCTCACATACACAGTACCCTAGTAAGATAATTAAGTATAATTTTGTTTCATTTACAAATATGGGATCTGAAGTATATAGGTCAGCTCAAATTTAATTCTGATTTTTAGCTTTTGGGTGAAGAACAACGGTCATCCAATAATCTGCTATTTATACCACAGTCATCATCATGCCCTGTTTAGAGTTTATTTTACGGTGGATCATTGAAGACATGGTTCCTAGCATAGCTTTGCATTGTAAGTATCTTCTATGGATTTGGAGACGGTCAGTCTCTGCCTCTCCATCAAAAAGTGGAGATTATTTCTTCCACATACTCTAGGAATGGCCAACCCTTCAATTCCTCTTAGCCAAAATTTTCATTTCTAGATTTAATACTCAAAGCTCTACTAGCTTGCTCTTGTCCAAAATACTTGGTCTTTTTCCACATAAATATCTGAATAGTAAGGAAAAAAGTTCAGTTTTGTTGTACCAAGCACCCTTCTGATACAGTCTCTTGACACTATATGAGCACCACTAACCACGCTCACAGTCAATAAACCCAGTTTATCAAAGACATTCAGATTTCGGACGTATCCTTGTTTCAGTGTGAGCTGTATACCTTTACATATCTTTAAAGCTCTGACCCCCAATATATTTCAGTGTGCTAAAATATTGTTTTTAACTCAGTAAGGCAGAATATAAACTCTAGTATAATAGCTATGCTTAAATTCCTTAAATACTGTTTGTCGGGATGTTAGGTGGATCCTAATATCTTTTCTTAATCTCTCCTTTGTTTGTTTGTTTGTTTGTTTTTGTTGAACAAGATTTCAGCAGTTGCAACTGTTCTTTGTCCTGAGCCAAACTATTAGCTCAGGGTTACATTGTCTAAGCAAATTTAAAGGACATACAGTGGAATTATATGAGGATTTATTCCACTCATTCTTAAATTCAGAAGAAAGTGTGTTACGTCAGAATAAATTTGAAAAAAAAAAAAAAAAAGAGCAATCCCAGTGTATTTAGTTGACGTTTCTATGGTAATCTATAATATGCAGAATACAGTTTTTTGGAGGACTTAAAGTGAAATATTTTCTTTCCTCTAGTGTTTGGCTCACTCTATTATTAAGAATTTCTTTTACCAACAGACGTCTAGAAACAGAAATATACTTTTTTCCTTGTCTTGTTTGATTCTGAGGAATTTAACATTTCCAGAATAGCAACTCTTGAAATAATAGGTATTTAAAAAAAAAAAAAGGTGTGTGTGTGTTTGTCCATCACCAGGTAGCAACAGTTTATTCTCACAAAAACTGTATGTAACATGCTTTATGCGTTACTCTGTGTTATGTGGTTCAGTTAGATTTGAACTGCTGTGGTTTTGCTGTTTCAGTCTTGATTTATACTGGTATTAGTGAGGTCAGAATCAGGCTTACTGACTTTCAAGACAAAACATAACTCAGAGTACAAAAATAAATTTAAAAGTTCAGAGTATAGTAGCACACTGTAGATCAGAGTTACAAATGTAGTAAAAGTAATGTCCCAGTAGAGTTTTAGACTGCCAAGCTATCTGTTCTGTTACCTTGTAGGAAAAGGCAATAATGCATATGTGAAAGTAGTGTAATTGCAGTTGCTATGGGAACCTGCCTTGGGCTAGGAAGTTCTGAGTTGTGTGGATTAAAATGTCTCAGCAATGCATCAATATAATATTTTGAATAATATCTCTCTAAATTATCTCCCTGAAGATGATGTTAAGATTGCCATAGACAGTATTCAACATAAAATAATCTCCTCTGATATAATTCTTATTAGCATACAGTTGTATGCAGTCAGTTGATCTACCTAAAAGCAAAAAATTCCACTGAGCCTTTTACACGAATATTTTTTTTGTTGGTTTTTTTTTTTAACAAATTTATTTTTATAAGGAGTGTTAAATTCTAAGAAAGTCCAGGATACAAGTCAGCTTCCTGACTTGCTGCTTTTTGGAGAGCAGCTTAAGCTGTTGTTATTTTTGAAGACTCCAGATAAATTTTCAGATTTATTTTCCCCAAATAAATCAAATCAACTAAGAAATATGTTTTAAAAACAATTCAGACGGATTTTTTTGAAGTGCTGTTTCCTGAAAGTAATGATATATTTTTAAAAGCTTTTGGTTTCTGAGGTTTTCATTAACATTTGAAGTTCAGATTCTTAAAGTAGCTCCCTTTTTTAAGTTCTGCTTACTCACAACTTGGGCCAAAATTTCCAAACTAAGTCTGCGTTTTCATGAATACTTCTTAACGGTTGCCATGTGAAATATAAAATGCCAGCACACAGTAATTCCCATCACAATTCTTACAGACAGTTTTTTAAAACAAGCCCTTTTGAAGATTCATTTGTGATTTCTGTTTTTTTCCTCAAATCTAGTCCTCAGAGGTTGTGTTGATATGTGGTGAGGTGTGAGTCTGTGCTATTGGCAGAAACGTGCCGTGCATAGAAATATGACTGTTTGCTGGGTAAGACCTCTGTCCAAGAACTGCAAATTTCATTAGCTGTCGTTCCACTCTATATTAATAAGGGGTGGCAGCTGGTCCTGTCATATTCTGTGTTACTGCATTAACAAGGTGACCTTCACAAAAGCTTTCCTAATTTATTATTCTAGAGAGAAGTCATGTAAATATAATCCATTTAAAATTAATTATGTGCGTGCTTTCTCCATTACATTGCATCATGGGAAGCTATACATAACACAAAGTAATAGAACAATGTAGGTAAAAATGAGTAAGTTATGTACTGGTTAAGCATCTTGCTTTCTCTGATTGCCACTCTGCATTGTCTTCCCCAAGGCTACTACATTATTTCTTCATTGTTATTGCAAAAGGAAGTTAAAAATATCAGGAGATAATCACCAGGAGAAAAAGATGGAGAAATGAAAGTCAAACAGCATGTAAGAGAAAATGTGATCCTGGAGAGTAGGGACATGAGAGTGCGATGGCAACTCTTACTTTCCTGACTAGCACAACACGTGATATTTCACACTATGTACCAGCAGTCCACTAAGTTTAGCTCATGCCATTGTTCTCAAGGCAAAAACAACTACTAGGCTTGTTCCCTTCCTTCCTAGTGAAAAATCTGTGGTAAAGATGGACAATAGTCCGTATTTTGCCACCGAGTGTAGTTTGAGAATAAGCAGCAAGGGGTTTGCGACATCTAGTGCTTATAAATTCAGCAAACTGTCAAAACAATGGCGATAACTTTTCTCCTTTGACAACTTTGAAGGATTTAATTTGCCAGCAGGAAATACATATGGACAGTCATATCCAGTAGTAGCAGCTGCAACATAGCCTTTCCTCAACAGTTAGGCTTCTTGTCAAGATATGACATTAAAACCTAATGATATAATAAATTGTATTTATTTTAATGGCAAAAAAGCTTGGCCGAAAATATTTTTTCATCTGTTCCTAGCAGCAATATATAACACAGATGCAGTACCATGTACATGGGGATATATACTATGTGTTAAAATACAGCAGACTTGGGTTGAACTGTACAAATATTTCAATTTCAACACAATCATTTGAGGAATAAGATACTGCTCAATTTGAGCAAATTAATCAGAATCTGGTCCAAAATGAATGTTCAGAAGCCTGAAACTTGAGTTTTCTGGTTGCTTGGATAGACTGGTGTCAGGATTCAGCCTGCCACTTTGTGCTTGGAATTTTGTATTTTCATTTAGGGTTATGCATCTGAGATGTGGCAAGCAGCACTAGTGCATATTTTACAGCACGTGTTGTTTGGACACTTCAAAGACTGCATTTTGAAAAGATCAACATTCTTCTGTAGAAATAATCAAGCTTGGCACAGTTTTATGAACTCAAACTTCTTCCCCATGGAGCATGATTAAATATGCTACAATGCTAACTTTTCCAGTAGATGTGATGAAGTATAAGTAGACTGTTTGTAAAAATGGATATTTCCCATGCGAATTAAGAAAGAGCAATCCTGAGCAATAGGTCTGATACTGCTCACAATTCATCCTTTTGGAGGCTTACCCCTGCCAGCTTCTTTGGAGCTATATTGGGTCCTATCAGAAACTGGGAAAGATGAAACGCCTAGGTCCTTCTTCATAACTTTGATAGCTAATCCCTACTATGGGATTTCAGCCAGGCAGAATCCCTAAAAGCTGTAGTCTTCATTGCTCCGTCACTACTTTTGTATTTGTGGAGCTGGGATAACCTGGAAGCATAGACTACAGTCTCTACAAAGGATTATCAAGATAAATCTTAATTTCTGGGGTTGCTGTGAAACACTGTAGAAGTGGTCCAAACCTGTGTAACCAAATCTTTGTGGCAATCTCTGTACAGGTGCTTTTCCACCCAGCAATGGTTTCGAAACATTTCTTCTGGCTTATTACAGTGTCTCTTCAGGAGTCTGAAATGAACTATGGACCATTGCACATAGCCACAAATGCTAGACAGGTTTTTCATAAAGAAGTTCGTGCAGTTGAGACTGGGGTGAAGTGATTCCTCTTCACCATGATCTAGCATCTTTTAAACAAACTGTGTTCTATAGATCAGTGTAAGAAAACACTCACCATACAGACTTTTATCCTGCTGTTGTTAAAAAACAAATTTGCATGTACAGGACTACTAAATTACACATATTCAATGTATTAAAAATGAGAGTCTAGAAATTGTTCTAATTGGGCAGCTAAGGTTGCTTACTGGTAAAGATAAATCCCTATGCAGAAAAAAGGCAGCAGGTTAGCTGTCTGCTCCATTCTTCATTCTCAGAATACACCGTATTGCAGCAGCCTCTGGCAGGCATAATTTCTCTGGCTTTTGCAGACAAAGTGGAATTTAGAGTAGCTTTGAAGCTGCTCTAATTTACATCAGAGAATAAGTATGTTCAGTGTGTCCCTGAAAGGCTTTTTGTTAGTGGGTCAAAATAATCCACTTTTTCTGACCTCTGGGCAAAACCTTTTTAAAAACACGATAATTTGAATTCTTTGAGCTTGGTCATAATGAATCTCTCTCAGAATCCATAAAATTCCTTATAAAAATAAAATATGAAGTCACCCTCAAACATTATTCTTTCACTTACATTTTTCAAAACAAAATACTGCAAGGTCTCTGCATGAATGGCATATGTTGAAGAGATGGAAAAATGGATATATTGCCATGGTCATCTTCACTGTAAGATACAGCTGGGACCAACCCAGTTTTTAGTTTTACAGTTCAGATTCTGTGCTTGTGTCTTTATAAGCATCAGAGAAGGAATGAAACTCTGGCCTGAGTTGTTCAGATTGTGTGCGCACTTACAAGCATCAGAGAGGGGATGAAACTATCCCCTGAATTGTTTTCCTTTGCTATGCAAATGATAGTTCATTTATATTTTCTGTTTGAGTCTATATCCTCAAGCCAAGACTTTGATTTTCAATACACTGCAGGTTTTGGAACGGTCTTTGAATGAACTCTGCATATCAATATTTCTTTTAAGGTGTCCTACTTTGGGCATCCACAAGTGGAGGTGGATGAAGTCACTAATCACTTTCTAACCTAATCATGGACTGGCATGTCTTATCCCTTAGATATATCTTATCTCTAGTAAAGTATGACTTTAGCTGTGCCTGTGGCTTCAGCAGGGGATATTTCCTAATACACTTGAGTAAGAGAAGATTTAGTAACAGAGGAGAGCTGTCTGAGTCATGATTATAGACCTATTAATTTTGGATGGGCTATAGATATAGCACATGGATTGCTGGGTGATTCTCTGTTCCAGCAAGAGAAGGGGTGAAAGGAAAAATCCAGCAGCCAGGATATCTGATCATATCTGCAATCCCTATTTTAATCTGTTTTTAAAATATTGTAGCTAAAAACATCTTGCAGAATTTTCATACCAAATGGTTTCTATTTTTGCCAGCAGCACGCTTTCTTTGGCACATTTTAAAATTTTTTGATCTCTGTATCATTCTGAAGGCAGCTTAATGTCACATTAGAAACCAGTTATTTACATGTTGCTGCTGACATTGTGTGAAAGTGTTTTGTCAACTTCTTTAATTTGCTTGTAAACAAGTATTTTTATCAACATTAGAGTGCTGTTATTCATGTCAAGTTGCACCTGCCTTTCCATCCATTTCCATGCCTGCAATATTCATGGACAATTAACTATTCAGCAAGCAATTAAGGCCTCAGGTGTATTCTGGGTCTCCAGTGAAAATTGGGCCATTGAATCTAATGAAGCCAATATTTCAGACTTACCATTTAAATACTAAGGACCAGAATGTGGTCTCTTTGCTTACTCTTGATTTGTCCCTTCCTCTACTTGTAATGCTCCAGAGAGACATATCGTGCAACAGTATAGTTGCTAAAAGTATGACTAGAGAAATTGCTGTTTCTATTTAACTTAATTCCCTCCACTTGTACAGGGCATCCAGAGAAAGAAAAAAGTGCAGAACTTGCAAAATGTTGAGTATTGAAGGGGTGAGATATGTTCTCATCTTCCTTTGCCTGGAATGAGACATAGGAATGACCAGAGTCTCCAAGGAAGCATTCTGTACAGGTATAGTGGAAAGAGCAGAAACAATATTCATGGAATATTATGCCTAAGAACTGAATCCATTTTTCTTTGACGTAAGCTATAGAAAAGCATAACATACTATCTTCTTTTGTAATATTTTTATACCATTTAATAAGTAGAACTCATTAGCATTATTTGATTAGCTGTACAACTTGTCGCATAAAGGAGCCTAAATAGAGAAATTTGGGAGCAAACTGTACAAGGTTTTAAATCATGTTTTAGTGCCATGTTACTACATTCCATTGAGAAGTATTGATAACAGTCGAATTTTGCTGAAGTTAAAAGTAGTTGCAGGCAGTCAGTATCTGGAGAATATACAGAATCTGATTCTTTACACCTGCTTTTATATATCTAGCTGTTATGCTGGGAGGAATCTAAAAGGCCAAAGAGGCCCTGCCTATGTTTTAAAATCTATGATTTCTTTTAGCATATATGTAGATATGGTGTTGTCTGCTTAACTGAGTGCAGAATTAGGAGTTTCTCATCCTTCTTCTTACTCTTAGTTTCTTGGCTGAGATCTGCCTTTGTAAAAATCACATAGCAACCTGCTCCTTTACTTTCACCGTTTGTGCAGTAAGGGTGAACTTAAATATGCTCTGTAGACTGCAATGGAAGTTACTGTAGTCCTTTCAGCTTGAACAGTGTTAAAATAGAGAGGAGGTAGACTATAGCATCATGCCCTCTCACTAGTTATCTGCAAATTCTTACCCTGCCTGCAAGGGAATATGTAGGCAGTAGCACAGCTGACAACTCCGAGGCATCTCATCCTGGATCTAGCTTCTGCCAGCTGCCTCCTACTAGCTGGTCTGCACACAGGTGTGGTACAAGCCTTTTGCTCTGCTGTCAGGTCACTTTGTTGCAAAGGGAAAGCATTGTTATCTTATAAATATACAATCTTTCTTTATTATGGAGAATTCTTGGACCTTGGAGATAAATAAGCAGAACGTAGTGCTAGTATAATACTAACCCACAAAATATTTTCCTAAGAGAACAAACACAGGTCTAACATCTTGGAATTTATCCATGTTGCTTCTGCAGTTCTGAAGTTCCTACAGCAACTTTTAATCTTTAGGTTCAAAATTGTTTGGGTGTGCAATATTATCCTGGCAGGTACTTTAGTTTATTTGTGGTATCATTTAATTTATGGTTTATCTAAATGCTATTTTAAAGTCCCACGGTTAAGATTACAAGTTGGGGACATCTTTTAATGGTCTGAAACTATTGCTTCATAAACATTTCAGGATGAAAAGCAAGGGTATTTTCTGGTTCATTGTTTGACCCTGTGCTTGTATTATATTTAGTATTAGTTTCCTCAGCTATCATATCAAATATATTTTGATTAAACATCTGATTAGAAATAAATTAATCGTGTTCTTGGTAGTAGAACTGACTCTTATTCTTCAACTGAATTCAGACTAAAGCTGTCAGATCATGGAAAGAGATATCCAAAAGCAATGGAAACAAATCCATTAGTGTCAAGTATGTGTGTATTTCCATAATGTTATTGCAGCATTAATTATTTCTAACACACAGTAACAAAATGGCACTTCAGTAAGAAGATAGATAGAATATAGACTACTGTTGTGGTTTAACCTCAGCTGGCAACTAAGAACCACACAGCCGCTCATTCCTCCTCCCTGCCGTGTCACGTCCCCCCCAGTGGGATGGGGAGGACAATTGAAAACAAGTAAAACTCGTGGGTTAATATAAGAACAGTTTAATAATTGAAATAAAAAAAATATAGTAGTTGTAATGAGATGGAAGATAACAAAAAGAGAGTGAAATATAATCCAAGAAAGACAAGTGATGTACAATGCAGTTGCTTACCACCCACTGACCTATGCTTAGCCAATCCCCAAGCAGTGATCTGCCGTCCTGGCCAACTGCCCCCAGTTTATATACTGGACATGACATCACATGGTGTGGAATATCCCTTTGGCCAGTCTGGGTCAGCTGTCCTGGCTGTGTCCCCTCCCAACTTTTTGTGCCCCTCCAGCCTTCTCGCTGGCTGGGCATGAGAAGCTGAAAAATCCTTGACCTAGTCTAAACACTACTTAGCAACAACTGAAAACATCAGTGTGTTACCAACATTATTCTCATATTAAATCCAAAACACAACACTATACCAGCTACTAGAAAGAAAATTAACTCTATCCCAGCCAAAACCAGGACAACTACATATAAACTGGATGAATGATATATAACTATAGAAAATCAAATACCTTTGAATCAAAAGTATCTCAAGTTTAAATAAATTGAATAGGTTGGCCCTATGTCTTCATAATTTATTGATTAAAGAAGCAGGCAAAATACACTGAAGACCTAATGAAATGCTTAGTATTGTATACAGATATTTTCTTTATTGCCTGAATTCAAGAGAATTGTTAGACGCATTTTGGCAATATTCACTAAAATCTTTTTTTGGAGGTGTATCTCCTCTAAATGATAAGCTTTGTTACTGTCTTTGCCAAATTTTGTAACAAATGTAATCAGCATACAGTTGATAGCATAATGAAATAAATGACAGAGGTGATGCTTTCTGAAGAAATGTTGAAGAGGCAGTATTTTTGTTGTCAAAATGAAGAGGCCTGTCCAGTAAAACTCTGTAAATTCACGTCATTTCAGACAGGCAGAAGGAGTTTAAGTTTTACAACAGGGTGGAAATGGAAATTATTCTGTTTCCATTTTACAGGTGAAGAGTGGTGGCAAAGGGAACAAATTCCCCAAGACAATTTAAAAATCTAACCTTCGATTGCAAGCAATGGGAGCTAGGTGTGAAAATGTACTTACAGAGACTTTGTTCTGTATAAGCAGACAGAAGCATATATTAACCTGAAATTTGATAAGGTCTAGTTCTCAGCAGTAATTAACAAAATATGCAGATCTAAATGAAAACCTGAGGTGTTTGTTATGCTTACATAACATCTGCAAGCATCATTCTCTTGCTCTGTTTTAGCATTCAAAAGTGCTCTTTGTAATCCTCACACATAATATAGAATCATCACTTATTCACCAGTAAAATATCAGTATAGAGCAGCATAACTTAAAGGTGGTCTAAGAACATGATAATTAGGGTGGAGAGGCGAGCTTAAAACTGTGACCCCAATGTTGCAGAGGCTTGTATGTGTATTTGTTTGAACTCTAGATCTGCGAATCACTCTGAGTGTTATACTTTCAGAATAAGTTCAGTGAATATAAAGTCTATGTGGAGTTACTTGTAGGTAGCCTCAATACAGCGCCAGTCCACAACACAATGTCACTTCTCGCAGCAATTGGTGTAGATGAGCACCTGTTGTTGGAGAGAGTGAGAAGAGTCAGAAAACCTGATCAGTTAGAAAATGTAATGGAAACAATTATCTGTTGCCAGCTGCTGCAGGGCAGTTAGACCCACAGGCACTCTTGGATATTGCTTCCATGCAGCCCACCCTTCAGAACAGGTTGCTGTCTTGGCAGCCACCACAACATCGTTGCCTTATGAACTTTAAGGAGGAATGGATGAGTCAGAATCCAATTTTGTCTTGGTTTCACTGGGATGTCTGCTTTGTGAATAGCTACAGCAGATTAAATACATAAATACAATCAGTTCAACCTTTTTTAATTCAAACTGATATAATAAAATAGGTATAAATGGAAACCATTTCACTCATCAAGGTTCATTATGGAGTCACAAGGTTTCAGCATGTTGCTAATTTTCTTGAGTGTTTGATCAAATATTTAGCTGTGAAATATCCTATACTAAATTGATAATGTTCATATTTAAATATCCTTTGTTACTGTTTTTTTGAAAGTCTCCGACCCTAAAGTTAGTCAATTTATTATCTAAAAATTCTTTGTACTTTCAAAATTATATATATATATATATATAAAAATTCAACTCACAGTACTATAGTTGGCAATGTGCATCTAAATCTGCTCCCAAAATGGAGGAGTTTTTTCTCCTTATAAATTCAGAAAGACAAGTAATTGAAAACCTTTTGTAACAAAAATCCCATCAGTTTTGAACTGATAGGCCACGTACAGACTTTCAGCTTGATTTGATTTGAAATTGCCTGATAGTAAACGTAAAAAATTGGGGGCAAAACTGTTAAAAGTTCGCAGAGCATGATTTGAGCTCTTGTTCAAATAATGCTGAAAAAAGGTGGTTTTTCACCCTGTATTTTTGCCTTTATCTGTAAAATATTGCTCTCGATGTAACTGCGAAGACAATTATTCTGTAATGCCTTGTATTTGCTAGACAAGCACAGGGCTAGAATTCATATCTGATTCACTCAATTACTGTTTTCAACAATGTTCTTAACCAGGATATTGCTTTTTGGGCGCTTAAGAAAACTGAATAAGATTGGATTTTATGCAAGACGAACCATAAAGGAAAAAAACCACACCACCAGCACATGGTTATTGACCTTAAAAAACATAAATTGTCAATTTAACACTTGATGTTTCTTGAATGTTCTGATTTTTTTTTTAGTATCAGGAAACAAAGGTGTCTGAAAATGGTAGCACAATCAACATGAAATCTATTAAACAGCATAGTAACTGCCTTTTACATGTTTCAAAATACAGCTGTGGTTCTAATTTTAGGAAAAAATAATCCCATTTGTTCCAAGCACTACAGAATCCCTCTTCATGTACCACTGGCTAACACCCCCCCCCCCCCCCCCCCAGTCCTGCCGCCACTGCTACTAACATTAATTTCTGCTGTGGAGATCACACACCAGTAAAATATTTCTTACTCTGTCTCTTTGTACACATACCCAACTAGGAAAGAAAATGCAAATAAAGCCATATCAGCATTGCATTTTCTTATGGGAGAAAATCCTGAACCTGTAGAAATTGATGGTTTTTTTTTGCTGTGGTCTTTAGTGAACTAGGCACCATTTTCATGCCTGATATTTTTTTTCTTTTTTTTTTAACTCATACACTTCACAATATGTAAAGGCTGACCACATATTAAATATATTCAACTAACAGAAAAATAGATTAGGGTTGAGACAGTAGTTTCAGCAGCTTATCTATTTAGTAAGAATATTTTACATAACTTAAATCTCCTTCTGCAGTTTAAGCTTGTTACTTGTCCTGCCCACAATGAACATGGAGTACAGTTTACTTTTTTCTTCACAGCAGCCTCTTATAAGCACCTATCACTATGTGAATCCTCAATTTTTTTCTCCCATACAGTAAAGAAACCTCTTTCAAGCAGAGGTCATATTTTCTAGATTTCAGATGACCTGATGATCTCCTCTGGGCTTTGTCTAGTTGTTTCTCACATTTCTTGAATGGGATGCTGTAAATCAGCTACAGCATTATAACCTGTGTGATGAATTTCCAGAGCTTCTAAGATTTAGTTCACATATTTATGTCTAACACCTTTACTTTTATGTGACATGTGCCAACATGTATATTGGTACAGCTGATTTTTTTTTTTTACAGCAGGAGAGTTTTAATTTTGCTTTCAGCCAGAGGTAAAGAATAACCCCATATTCTTTTTTTTTTGCAGAACAACTGTCATTGCTACCCTGTGTTTTCCTATTAGTCTGAAAATAGCACTTTATACTCACAGTTACTGCACTATATTGCATATATTTCAGACAATTCTTTGTTTTTTTTCCAAGACTTTTTATACCATTTCATCAGAAATAGCTTCATCAGAAGAGCCTTACACTTCCCACCAGCACACCAACCTTTTTTTGGAACTGCAATGCTACCAACAATAGTAAAAAATTTAGCAAGTCTTAGTTTGTGGCTCTAGGCAAAATAAAAGTTGACTTGGCATTCAGAAGATAACACTGATTCCAGCTGAATTTTTCTTTTTAACCATACAGAAAATCTGCCAAACAAATGGAAACTCTCAAAATGGAGCGTGGAAGAAAACTTCCTTTAATTTTCAAGTCCATCTTGGCTAAATAGTAAGGCTAGTGGCAGGGACTTGTCCAGCGCTTGCTAGGAGACTGTCAAGGAACTGTTAAGTTAGCTGATGACTACATTAGATTATCCAGAAAAGCTACTGATTCCCAATGACACTGTGCATTCAGTAACTGAGCTGCTAGAGGAAGAAATGGTACAGATAACACAGCTGCTGTGTTTGCCAGTTCAGGGACTGTTACTTTTGGCATCTGAAGGGGCTGTAGATAGAGAATTAAGTAAATTGATAATTCCTTCTAGAAGTGCACTATAAATGCCTGGTGCCTAACAAAAGAGAAATGAAAGCAGAATCGAAGAAGCATTTCATGATGAAGATAGGGGCTAGAGCAGAGGCATCTATCTAAATGGCCATTGCTTCATTAGAAATGGTTTTTTCCTCAGGCACAAATAGGTGTGGGTGCTGTGTGCCCAAACTGGTGCTGGGACCAGGTGAATGGAAAGCAGTGGAGGAAAGTTTGGTGGGTCTTAGTAATTGATAGAGAATGTCAGGCAACTGTTGAATAGTTCCTGTTTATACATTATTTCGTAGGAATAATACAACTTATATTATGATGTATTATATACTTATGTCTTCTCTTTAGCAAAATATTATGGGTAAATTTTCCCTTTATTCTTTGATAATTGTATTATTTTCATGAGTAGTAAAATATACAGTGTCCCGAGTTGAATGTGAACAGTTCTCACCATCAGTTTCTTGGTGCTTTAAATAATTCCACAATTCCTTTCAAGGGGGCTAGCCACAAAACACGGACACCAACAGACACCATGACTGAATATACATATGTGCCCTGAATCTTGTACTGATGCAGATGGGAGATCACTTAAGACCACCTATTCATAGGCAGGTAACTGGAGCATCAAAATTGGGATTAGAGCTCCCTGAAGTTGTTATCCTGAGGGATTAGATGAGTTAATATATATACACAGTTTAGGATCACCACATTTCTAGGTTGATCATTTTGGTTAGGTGCTTAAAGAGGTGGAATGGATCTAGGCAGAACTGGCTAAAATAATTTTACTTTAATGAGATGCTGTCAGGCTGCATTTGGATTTGGCAATTATTAAGGGAAAAGCCGCTGTCCAAGCATCACTGGTACAGGCTGCACCAATCAAGGAGTTGCACACACACCACCTGAGACTTTAACTGCTAGGACTGGACTTCCTTCGCAGTGGGTGTCTCCAGTGAGCCAATGGGTGCCCTTTTCGACTACACACACACACATTCACTCTTGGGTGCTGCTTCTTCCCTCAGGCTCGACCCTAGGTTCCCCAAAGCAGAATCTCTAGTCAAGGCCTTCAACATAAAAAGTGTGATTTATTCTATCTATGGTGCACAAATTTAGACAGCTTGAGCTGGGTGCCTCTGGAAAGGGACCTGAAACTCTAAGTCCTTGGGCAATTATACCCTTATAATCTAAATTCCCACCCCTCACACCATAGTCTAGTCCAATAGTAATACTCGGGTCTGGGGCGGTCGTCTCTCTCATTGGGTCCTTTTTCTCATCTCGAGGCTGATTCTTTCTTTTTCCTGGTTTATAGGTTAGTTGTTACTCTATCTCCTTTTCCTGGCTCGAACTGGCTCTGGGGCTTTCCAAATCTTCTTATTTCTCCAATCAGAGAATAGGTCAATCTTAAGCAAAAGCATTAAGCAAGCTGAGTTCTGCTTTATCATGAATGACTACTTTTAAGCAGCTGAACAAAGTCCTTAAAGCCCTCCAAAACATATTAACAGCCTCTATAATTTATACATTCCTGTGCTATTATAGCTTCCCAATCTTATCCCATTATTGCCATGTGCTGTTTAAGTCTCATTTGGGTGTGGTCCGCATGCTCAAGTAGCTCAGCTTTGCCACCTTCTGTAACAGCAATGTTTAGTGGTTTTACCTCTTTGAATTAATTTGTATGCATGCAGTCTAGGGTCAGGAATATTTTTATGCTACCCATTATGCTTGAACTAAAGGCAGAAAGTCAGATATAGGTGCCTTACATATGTAGGAAGATTTTTCAGCAATAGTGCTTAATACAAATCAAAAGTGCTGTACAAAAGTTGTTTTCAGTACAATCCATGATTTCATAGTATTAACAAGAATGGGAAGTATTTGTCCAATTCAATTCAGACATTGCTAAGATGTCTTGGTAGTACAGTTTGCCGATATTACTAGTTTTATTCATTTAAAACTTGTCTGCAAGGAAATGTCAATGGAGACTGGCTTCAGTAGGTATTTGAAAACATTAAGTTCAAAAAAGTTTCCCTCATTTGCATCGACTCTGTCTATGGGATATCAGTAGTAGGACAGATTTTAATGGAATGTCACGCGTGATCACTAATATTCTATGTATGAACATATCACATTTTAGAGTTTTTATTTGCTCTAAACATGTTTTTTTAATATATGTCGCTAATCCAAGAAACAATATATGCTGCAACATTGATTATATCCCTGTCTTTGATTTGGACCTTGGATTTATCGTTCTACTTCTTTTCTAACTCATTGTCAGCCTATGATTTTCCAGACTCAGAAAAATGAACAGAGTTGTAGAGAAGCACAATTGTGCTTCTCTACACTCCTGCATCCTGAGGGAGCCTATGCTTGTATGCTTGTGGTCTCATCAATGGGACTGCCCTTACAAGCTCAGAATCAGTTTGGGCTCTTAAAGCTCAGTACCTGAGTGATGAACAAAGAACATGAACAATGAAATATACAGTGCCTGCATATGTGGTAAATGGGCAGATTTAAGAAGCAGAGTAGTTTCAGGGGCAATACACCGGAGATGAGGTGTGTCTGAAATACCTTGTTAAAGATTCTCCTTTACTTTGTACTTAAGGCAACATGTTTGTCTGGAGCTTTGGAACAATTCTCATTATGCTTGAAACTAATATTTCGTTCAACTATGCAAACTGAGAGGAAATGAATAAACATTGACTGAAATGAGATGAGTGTTTTGTGTTATATCAGGCACACAGGAGACACTGTATGTTGCTGAAATAATTAGTGTTGACATATATACATATTTGAGGCACAAACGGGAAAAATTGAGAAAGCCCTAACTAGAGGTTTCAGCTGTTTGCTAACAATGTGGCTGCAGATGTCTCTCACCCTTAAAAATGTTCTTTACATTCTTAACGCTAGGGGATTTTTTTTCCTATGGAAAAGGTAATGAACTGTTTAAATTAAGAAACCGTCAGGCTGTTTTGTTTCTTCAGATAGCTACGTTAGTCTTATAAAATACCTTAGCACTTTCCTTGGACCCTTGTATTCACCCTGTTGAATTATTATTTGTTAGATATTCTTGAAGGCTTGTAAGCTACTTTGGCATGCTTAAATTAAGAGAACTGGAGTCCTTAATAGTTATTCTGTACAGACTGAACTGTTGTATAGTTGGTGAACCAGCTGAATGTGGTCTTTTCATCTACTGAGGGATGAAATGGAAAGGATTGCTATAGAAATGTGAATGTTTCTGTCTTAAGTTGAAAATATTCTAATAAAAAATGAATAGTAGGCCAATTTTGGCACTCACATAAACTTTAGAAAGTCATAGTGCATTCAGTGGGTAGTATTTTTTAATTAGAATTTGCATTTTGGAAGCAGATATTTAGCAACTATTTTTTTTTTCCCATTTGATTACATACTGTGAATTAAAGGCTCAGGAACTTGGGGGAGGTAAAGTGACACTATCATGATATTGCTCCTTTGACATCTATAGACTTGTGTTAATTCCCACCAATTAAGCATTTGACATAATGTGCTCCATGGAGTTCAGCCCTCATCACCAAAAATTAGATGTAACACTGGATGCAGTTTCCAGAAGTCAGATTTGAAAATTTTAACAACTGAAAGCCTTGTTTGATGTGCTATTTGAGGTTTAGCTCCTGATGAAGTGCAATTTATTCTTTCACCAGTAAGGGAGTCAGTATCTCCTAGACAGGCATTAGGACAAATGCTAGATTCAATAATTAAGTGAATAGTAAAATCCAAAATTTGTCACATCTCTGCTCCCACTCTTGTGTTCAGCCATGGCAAGATAGCCAGAGAACTTTCAAACCAGTTCCAAAATTGTTATAATGTTGCTTCTCAGTGTCATTAAAAAATAAGTGTTTACATATAGTACTTTTTCTGTACAAAAATTCTTACATCTATTGTAAGAATATTAATGATATTGCTTTGCATGCTCTTAGACTTGAACAATTAGAAAAATAGCATGAGTATGCGCAGATGTGTGCAGCAGCAGAGATGCTTCTCCAGAGGTACCAAAACAGTGCTTTTTATGTAGCTGTTTATTATGGATCTGATTCCTTTGCAAGGTAACCGTGCCAGCTTAAGGAGTCAGTTCTGTATTTTTTCTGTATGTATCTGACAATTATTTTATGCAGTTATATGTAACTGTGGCTTTTCTTTGTGGAAAAAAATTTCCAATATACAGTATTTGAGTTCCAGAAATAAGGTTTGAAAACTGAAAAAACCCCTCTGATTCCTACGCAGACAGAGTGAGGGATTTAAGAGATTTCATGTGGAATACTTCTCACCAAGCATCTCTGCTCTT
Organism: Haliaeetus leucocephalus; assembly: GCF_000737465.1. Classification (NCBI taxonomy): domain Eukaryota; kingdom Metazoa; phylum Chordata; class Aves; order Accipitriformes; family Accipitridae; genus Haliaeetus; species Haliaeetus leucocephalus. Next base: position 540,397 of record NW_010972608.1, read on the forward strand.
TTGTGTGCTGTAGCTTTTGGCCAGTGTTATCGGTTAGGCACTCTCATAATGCTATAGTTTGAGCATACATCTGAACATAAAGTTCATGGTCTAATAGGAAAAACCCATGGTCATGTAACAGAAGACATGCTTCTCTTGAAATTATGCTTTAACTAATACGCAGATACTGCAATATTTATGTACAGCGCTGCCAGAAACAAAAAAACCAGAAGTCCTCAAGGACTTGCTGTGATGCAACTATATGCAGAAGGATCTTTTATAAAATAGCTGGCTTTTGAGTCTGTCAACATACTTACAGGTATTATTCTTAATGGCTTTGAATTTTCAAAACACTTCAGATGCCTGTGAAAATAGACAATATATATCAGTCAAGACTATCTATCCAAACAATATTTCAATCTCTCCCTTTTCTTCTAAATGTTAGTGGGGAGGGATCAGAATTGAAATTTTTGTTAATTTTTGCATGGACTGCTTTCCTGTTGTCTTTCAGTCATGAATTGGATGAGTATAGAGCTTCTATAATGCTCAGTTAATTACTTTGTTTGCAAAACCTGGATATTAGTTTCAATCTGTACCTTAATAAGCATATGTATAAACAAAAAAACACATTTGCAATTTACATTTGAGATGTCATCATTTAGTAAGTGAATTTGAAATACAAGTCTATGAAATGTAACAGGTAAATTGCCAGTAAGAATGATGTCTATTGTCCTTTCTCAATTAGGGAATCAAAACATCAGATGTTCAGTTATTTATTTTATTAGAAAACTAGCGTTGGAATTTTTTTCCCCACAGTCCACTCAGGTGAAGAACTTCCATTGACTTTTTACGGGATATAACTTTAATAATTCCCATCTGCTGTAAGAAAACTTCCGTAAGAGATATATAATTACAATAAACTATAACTATTTCCATGGGTCTGTTTCTGTAGACTAAAGATGATCTGTGTAGTATATCCCCAAAGTTAGTAAGTGTACACATGCGGTACAGCCACAGCTGTGAAATGTAAATATAATTTCAAGTCCCAGAAAACAGGTAGGCATTTTTTGAAGTTTGCCACATATTTATTTTTAATCCATGCTTAACAATGTGCTGTGTTTCACAGACACTTCCAGCATCTTCACACCATTTGATGAGGCATAACAAAATCTTTCACTGTCTACAAAAAGTGCCTTTATCATGTAGAACCAGAGATGTGCACAGAGGCTAACAGACCTACTCTAGTGACTGTAAATCAATGTTTAGCCGTAGGGAAGCAGGGAACAAAGAGTCTTTTAGAGTCTTTATTGATCTACTGAAATATGAATGAAGAGATAATGATACGAAGCTGTGTATTGTCCACTGCCTTCACAGGACAGGAGGAGCAAGAGGCAGTGTCTGTGGGAGGAGGTTTGACACAGCACATGTATGTGGATGGCTATCCTTTGTTAATTTATCTGATCTGTTTTGCCTTTTGTAGCCTTCAGGTTCTATGTATAAACAGGAATTAAAGCGAAGTGAAGGCAGCATTTATTTTCTCCTCTTTCATCCGCTTATTCCTTTCTTCTCAACAATGACATGGGAATTCCAGGTTGTAATGTTTAGCATATGTGTGTACTACTTCTCACTGTGTGCAAGGAAACCTGCCCTGGAGAGGCTAACCATGGGTTAGGGAAAAACAACAGGACTCAGAGTAGACTGGAGGTCACGAAGGAAGAGAGAACAGAGGGTAACCTGCCTGATGTCTTCAGTTTGCTGTATGAGGACATGATCACAAAACACTCCTTGTTCCATAGCTAAGGCAGATACTCATCCTCTGTTATTTTGCAGAAGTGAATTTTAAACTGCCGAAGTCTCTGTTGTGCGCTCTATATCAAAGCACAGAAATGCAGGAAAGACACCATGCAGTTGCAAAAAACCAACTTAGTGCTGGCAGTCTAGAGTGCAGGAAAATCTGGTTAATTAGAAATGGATTTTGTTAGAGAAAACATTGATTGAGTCTGGATTTATTCTGTTTTTTTTTTTTTTTGTTTGACACACAACACTGTAACTACTAGCTAGATTAAAAGGAATCAAAGTAAACACTGCTGAATATTCCTCCTTGCAATTTGATCAATACAATAATTTTATTGTCTATCACCAAATACTGTATAGCTAAATAACACTTATTTTTCAATCATAAGTACTATTTCATAGAGAGAAAAGTAAAGAATACAGGTTGTCTCTCTACCTACTCATATAGATACTGTAAATTTCCCTTTTGTTCCTCCATAGATGAAAAATGATTGTGACACTTTGACTTTTCAAAATAATTTGCATGTAATCTTCCAAAGAAAGCCAGGTATTTTAAGTGTGTACAGCTACTGACTCTTCTAGTTCAAAGAAAGGAAAAGGAAAGCAAGAAGGGAAAAGAACAGATACAGTAGGTGGCATTTTTTTCTGACTACTCTTAATACATCATTTTTTCTTCATGCTGTGACAGTTTAAGTTTATGTATGGTTGTACTGTCAATGTAATGTCTATCCATCATAAATGCTGTATAAAGGTCAGAATAGAAAAATGTCACGGCTTTACGAGGGGAGGATTATAAACATTTATCTGAGCCTAAGTACCGGTGGAAAAAAATGTACATTTGCTGTAGTCACAGTCAAAAATACTGCCAATTACAGTTTAACTATATATTTTGATAAAGTAATTTCATTTAACAAGACACCTTGTAGAGTAAATTACCTATATTAATGGAATGCATAAAGTAATCATAGCTGATGATTTTACAGTGCATTGAAGTGAATGAATGGACTTCAGTATTAGTTAACCTTCAGTGGACTTCTCATTTTATGAATATAAGTGACATTACAGTGCACATTTAGTTTATTTGTCTTATTTATCCCCATGATTAATGCTGTTCAAGGTATGGAAGTTCAGGTTCTCATGTTTCTATCTACACTATGATGCTTCATGTAGCTATCAGACTCTCTGCTTCTCCAATGCTTGAAAAAGGCTTGAATAAGTGCTAAGACATATTTATCCTATATAGCCAACATTTATCTGATAGTTGTAAGATTCTGCATTACTTCCTGGCAGAAACTAGAATAGGTAGAAGGATGGAGACAGTTGCTTTAATTCAGAAAAAGATGGTAGGCATTAAATGTTGGTAGTTTTTAAGTCTAATACATCTCCATGGGTGTTCTATTCAGGTAGTGATTCCCCACATCATTGAATCCTATGTTGCGTTATTTTTGGCTGTTGGGTATGACAAAAAAGTAACTTATCCACAGCCAACATTGGGTCCCTTCAGGTCTAAATCGAAGGTGTTTGTGGTGCTATTTTGCAACACATATGGTGCACAGTAATCAGAAGGTATTAATCCCCTGCAGTTTTCCTGTTGAAGGCAATGTAACTTTTTTTTTCCTTATGCACTAGGCATGGGTGTGGGTCTAGGAAGTACAGCTTATGTTGGACTTGGCAAAAGCAAATTCTCTTTGCTGCATCCTAGTCTTCGTTGATTTGCTTTGAAATAGCCTGTAAACTATACAGTTTGCTGTATCTTATCACCTAATTATCTTATCAGCTGCTGCACTTTTGTTTTTTAATAGTCTTAGGAATTTGGAAACTGTTGAAGGAAATGGTCTAAAAGCAGGTCCATCTAGAACAATATAAGGCAAACTCAGGAAGGAGGAGGGCTGCTCTTGAAATTACACACACTGGCACATCTCTGTTTCATTTCTCATTTAGTATTTTAGAGACTAAAGCTCCATTTCCTTCAGGGTTTTAGCTCCAACAGCACATATTTATTGAATTATGTTTTCTAGTCTAAACAAATAATATAGGTTTAAACTCAGGTCTGATGCTTTTATGCTGCTTGAATAATCTGATTCATTACTGTACGTGCTGTTCCTGTGTGATATGATGTGCTCTCTTTCATTGTAATTTTCAGTCATGTGTAATCTGAATTCCATAGAAGCACAAAAATCCACCATTTCTGTCTTATCAGTACAGTCATAAAACCAAAATAAAAATCCTCCAAATATTAATTGAAAATACTTGTTGCTAGCAAATGTGAAGAAACTGGGAAAGTTTGTCTGAATCAAAATATAGCCATATATAAAGGCAGAGCATTTAAAATTGCTATAGTATGGAGGAAAAGGCTGTTAAAGTCAGCTATCGAAATGGAACTGCAAAGGTACATTAAAAATATAAAATATGAAACTTTTAACTATGGGAAAGCTGGCATAGAAATTGCCATAAGGAAATTCTTCAGAAAGTTGAAGACTTACACTAGACTTGTTATATGTACATCCACAGAGATTTTTTTTTTAACCTGCAGTGTCTGTGAACAAGAAATGTATTTTCTCCAAATGTTTGTCTTTATTCATGCATCAAAGGTAGACTGTGCAGCTACCATCACTGCATTATTGGAGACAAAATGCTCTTTCAGTATTGGTACTGAACTGAGTATTTTCTAAGGCCACTGAGGTGAGCAAATATCCTTAGAGAGAAGAAAGAATAGCACCAAAGCCAGTATTTTCTTTCCAGAACCCCTGAAGTCATCAGTGTGTGTAGCAGCACAAGTTCTGAAGTCCATATCAGACTAGAAAATGGCTAAATCAGAAAAAATTGCTTTAGGTGAGGTAAATTAACTTTCTCTGAGGGTTTTCTGTCATTCTGATGGGCAATTTCCATGAAAGTATATTAAAGATCTCAAGTCTTAGTGAAATAAATGAAATATTTCAAAATATAGATAAACATAATGACATCTGAATATTGAGTCTGCTCCCTCTGATTCTGAGAGGTGATGAGTAAATCTCGATCTGTTCTCTTTCTTTGACAGCCAACAGGGAATATTTTCCTGGTTCAGGATCTATCCTGAGTGCGACCAGGTTTGGCTGGCTAAAGACAGAGAAGTATGCCAGGATTAGGCACGCTCTTCCATTTGGCCTTTGAAGGAAGCTATGGAAATAGTAATTAAGGTTGAAGTATTAAAGTAGGTTATATAGGCTCAGAGGCAGGACTTATGATAAGATAATTTTAAGGCACCCATGTGCCTCAAAGGCACTCTCAAGGACTTACCTTTCTCTTAGTGTGAGCTATTGCCAAGTTTGATTGTTGAGGAGCCAGGACAGAGGGTGAGTTAATCCGTGACTAGTCCCTGAAGTGGCATGCAAGTGACATGAATGGACTAAGACCTCCTGGGAAAGTGCTGACAAATGGGTTGTAAGAATGGATGCCAACAGTTTGTTGCTGGTAGTCCAGAAATGGAGTCTTGCACTTACCTTGTTGGAAGAATCCCTGTGGATGCTTAAGTCAGTGACTTTTGCAGTTGGAAAGATAGCTCTCTGCCACTTATCAACCTGTGTCTACCAGTTCCTGTGCAATTCCCAGTATGTTGTTTGTGTTGCATCTGATTTCTGCCAACCAATGCAATTGTTGGGTGAATGACATTCTTCATAAGGTTGAGAACTCACTTTCATCTGTGATGGCAAAACAGATCTCTCTCCCTTACATTAAGTGAAGTATGTTAGCTTTGCACTAGTAGTTCAGAAGCAAGATATTCAAAAGTATCATATTATTCTACAAGTTAAATCTCTGTGTGCAAGGATGTTTGGGGTAGAAGTGCCTTTTCATGTTTGACCTGGATTTGTTTTAAAGCTATTGAAATATTTTACATCTTACATCTGCTTTCTTCTCCTTTCAAAAAAGTGTTTCAGAAGAAATCTTCCTCCCTGTTGGATAAGTTCATATAATCTAACCCCCCCCATATATTTTTTTCTCATACATCTTTCTATGTTTATTGACATCTTTCATTTTCCACCAATGTTCAGAGTATTTTGGGACAAATCTGACATAATCCCTCATTCTGTATTCCTGACCATTATGCTACTAACATAGCAAGTTATGGTAAGAAAAGTGCTCATCTCCAGCAGTTTTTCTCATGGTTTGATCTTGCTAAAGTTCTTAAAGGTACTTAGGTGATTTAAAATAGTGTTGTCAGTAACCTCTTGATTTAGGGAGATTAAAACTAATTTTTTAAGATTCATTGTTGTTTTGTTGCTAAAGAATGAGCCAGGAATGATAGCTGATAGTTCTTTCACAAACATAATACTTTATAGAATTCTTTCTATCTATTTATGCACAGACCTGCTGATGACTGAATGGAAATAGGATTTAGTGGGATTTAATAATATTCTTGGTAGAAAGGCTTAACTTAATATGCAAGTTCTAGGGGGAATTTTATTTCCCAAAGATATTTTTATTAGCTTTTAGATACTTTAAAGTGTACAAAATAGAGATCCAGCTCTCAAGCAGAGAAACCAAGTCCCATCAAAGTATTATTGTATTTAAATGTAGACCTTTATAGAAGCTGCATACTAAACTCATGAAGATAAAAAGTGGGCTTACTTCTTTTAAGGCTTTGAAGTGTGTTCTCTCTCTTGTTGTTAACTGCATTTAATACAGTCTTTGAATTTATGCTTGATGTAGTGCCAGTAAAATAGAATGAAATTATCCACAACTGGTCAATGATAAAGAACGATGAATTAATCATCAACTACTGGGCACTCATCCTCATACAGTCTGAGCCTCCTCCATATGGGTATTTGTTATCAGCAGTGATCCTGAGAATGTCTTCCACTTTCCATGAGTGATGGATTTGATACAGCTGCTGCACCCTGGTGTGACAACACAGATAGAAACTTAGCTGTAAAATGGACTAGTTATATAGGTTTATCCTACCGCAAGGTAGCTGTGAAGCTGGTGCACCATCTTTTCCCCCAAAAAAGCCTCAATGGTTGTGAACAACGCAACTGATATGGTCTAGCAACTTCAGCTTCTGTAATAAATTATTAGCCTGAGAAAACCTATTTAGTACCTCTGGAAATTATAGCTGAATGCTAGGATAGCATCTCAGACAGTATTGTTGTAAGTGATACTGATGCATGGGTTCTGTAAATTTGAAAGAATGGAAGAAGTTTTAGAATATTAATGCAGTAAAAGCTATGTCTGTCAGCTGAGTCAGTGAAACAGCAACAATCAGTTACTTAGTGCATGTTTGGAGATTCTTGAAGATGGTGTACTGAGCCAGAAAATTGTCTAATAAAGTGACTTTTTTGTATAGATGTTTTGTGTAAGCTCATGGTTATCTGCTAAATTACATTCCATGTAATTTTGTACAGTTTGAAAGGTATTTATATCAGCCTTTTCTGCTGAAGTTAGATGGAGGGGCCTGGATCAATTAGTCAAGAAAATACTTTCTGAAGGAATGATAGCTATTTTAAAAAGAAGAGAACTCAGATACCTCAGAAATATTCAGAAAGGTGAGGCTGGTGTCTTCATATATTCTTTCAGAAATATTTCTGTCCATGGCTGTTTTAGGGTGGTTTCGAGGATTTCCGAGAACATAAACACACACACACACACACACACACTGACTATAAGGGAAAAAGTAAGCATTTTATTAACTATACACATGCGTTACATTAAGGGTATTTTACAAAGTAAAAAAACCCCAACTATTAACATACCAATCCAAGGACTGTGAAGAAGATGAACTATCCGTACATTCTGTACATTCTTGTGTTGACTTGTGTTGTGAGTCTAGCCCAGCAGTCGGTAGGTGTCAGCTTTACATCTATCTCTGGTTTTGAAATACCTTGCTCCAACAGCTGTTTAAACAAGCGATTTCACTTTCCTGACTGTCTTCGCTTAAAGCGTGTTTCTTTTGTGATTTGGGATTGGGGAGTATTATTTTCTGTTGTTGCAATGCCCGGAAGGTCCCCCATTTGACCCAGCTTTTCAATTACCTGAGATATGGGGTTCCCCTGCTCTGCCATAAAAAGGGGAATCAAATATGGTCTCCAACCCGTTGGAGAGCCCTCAAAGAGCAGGTTACGACTCCCAGGGAGGAGTGGCTGCTCAAGCTAAAGACTGGATTCTCCCATACTCACTGCTAATTTCATACCCTCTGCCTTCAGGAGGGCAATAGCCTGCTGTAAAATAGCCCAACTTTTTGCACTTGGCAGTTACGCCCCATCATTTGTATGTCGATCTGCAAGTCCTTCGGCTAGTATGGTAACTAAGGTGTGGTTTACACACGGAGTCATCCGCCACAAGGCTGAATGAACATATGAGTCTGTTGTAAGTCGCAGGAATTTATTAGTGTCTACACTGTCTATCAACGCTGTATCCCCTCCTTCTTCCATAAGCCATATCAGCCAACGTTGTGGCTTTTTCCCTGGTTTTTGTTCTATTTTGTTAAGAGGTTTTTAATGTCCTCAGGGGAATAATCTTCCATCTGGTCTTGTCGGATAAATATGCTGTTGGGATCTTGTACTGCCTTTCGCTTTACTATGGGAGC
>NW_010972608.1:548738-549583 GCF_000737465.1 Haliaeetus leucocephalus
GTTTGCTTCCCTGACTCAGGCACTGCAGAGGTCAGGGGTGCTGCCTCTTCCCCCTCTGTCTCGATGGAATCATCGTCACCACTTTTTTATATATTATTGTTCCATGTTTCGGGATTTCACCCAGGGTCAGTTACAATTGTCTGGACATGATGACCACCCTTCAGCTTTTGGGAGCCCTTTTGCCTCCGACAGGCTGCTCGCACTGCAAATCAGGTAGTGAGATTGGCACATTTCTGCACCAATTCCTCCTGCTGTTTTGTTTCACTAAGGAGGGCTTGTTGTTGTAGGACTGTAGCCTCTCTAAGCTCCCGCAACTGATTCTCCAGCTGTTTAACTTTTCCCTCCAATTCTTGTGTTTGTCTTCATTGTATTTTATAAGCAAATAGGAGGGCACTCCCCATCCACCCAGCATGCTTAAGACAGTCCTTCCTCTTTGTATGTGAAGTTTCTACAAACCTTTCCCAATATTTTAAAACTTCCATAGGGGAGTCATTAGTTTATGGTTTTGGGTATATTTGAGTATAGGTTTTTCACTTGTCCCAAAGGGTATTACAGGGTTTTAGGGTCCAACTTGGTCTCTCAGTTGGGGGTGCCAACCCACTGGTACCTGTCCCAGATTTCCAGGGTATTTTTAGAGTTATTATATTGACTAAGTAAAAACTTCTTTTCTATATCTTATACAAAAAGTAAACTACTCTACTGTGTGTCAGAGGTGTAGTACACCCGCAACGGATACAAAAGAACTCTAGGGATTTATTCAACAGTAGATAAAATGTGTTGTCCGCACCAACCACAGTCTATATTAACAAAACACGAACAATTCTTACACAAGCAACAAGGACTCC
>NW_010972608.1:549593-601436 GCF_000737465.1 Haliaeetus leucocephalus
TTTTTCTACCTCATGAGACGCTTTTGGCTATTTTTCCCAGTCTATGTGGCAATATCTATCTAGTTGTCTATATCTCCCCCCCCTTTTTTTTCACTTCTTAACCCTATATTATTCTGTTTATCAATTTTGCAGCATACCCCACAAACAGTTGTATCGTCTCAAACAGGCCGTGAGTTGCAGCAGAGAGGTGGAAGCAGGGACACGGAGAGAAACATGGGAAGCTCTTTAACTGAATTCACTACTACTGAAAATGAAATGTAGAACTATGCTCTTTGTAGAAACTCGTGATTGCAGTCTTGATTCATGCCAAGTCTGTAACAGTCATTGACAAAACAGAAATCACTGTACAATTTTTTCAAGTAAATTACTTATCCAATAAAACCCCAAAGTTAATGATTTTTGTGTTAAGGACAAATTGTTAAAAATTGATTAAATGCTGGTATCTTACATGTAGTACCAAAAGACAGCCCAAAGTAACCATTGTTTAATATTATCTGCTTTTGAAAAGCACAAAGTCATGAAGGGTTATTCATAACAACTTTCATAAATACATGTGACTTTCTAGATCAGTAATTCAATAAGCACAGGAAAGTGTGAATCAATGGGACGATGTTTTCATGTTGACCTTTTTATGTTTCTTGAAGCATTGCTATGTGTTTATTCAGTCTTTATAAATCCGAATGGAAGAATGGACCCAAAAGCACTGATAAATGCTTTAGATCTAAATATGTCAAGAGATTCCTGCAGTCAGAGTTTAAGGCTCTAATGAATAATGCATCACCTAATCTGACCTTTCCTATTTCACAGACCATTACACTTCCCCAAAACTGACTCCAGTATGGGCTCCTTGTTGAGTCCGATAGCTTGGGAATGACTGAAGCAAAACTGAGGTGTAACTTACGACAGTTCACACATAGCCAACATCGCTGGGTACAGAAATCTCCTCAGTCAGTTCTTTTACAACTGTTACTGGTATTAAAATGTTTTCTCTTTAGAAGTTGTTCCTTAATGTCGCTTTTAAAATTAATGGACAGTATTGCTTATGTAAGAATGGAAATGGAAAATAGAGCATTTACTAAACTGGTATCTGATGATACCTAATTACCTGAAATGCTGAAGCCCTTTGTCTGTAACTTAGTGAAACAACTTGTGAAAGGGCTTAGAAGCTTTACAAGTGTGGGCCCAGTAGTGTCAGTGAATGATAATTCAGCTGATAATATTGATAGGTGGATTCAGACAAGACCATATCCAAACATGATAGTGGGGCCAATTTGTATGTCAATGTATGTAAATGTATGCTAATTTAAATGGGTTATTTGGCAGGCCAGAGGAATCCCTATTTAGTAGCAGATGAGTAAGGTATCCCAAAAGAATACAAATTAGAAAAAAGTTGTAAAAAGCCTGATTAGCCTTTCTGGGCCTGCTATAGATGTCTGCTCATTTATCAAAATTTCTGTAATATATCTCTCATCTCCCTCACCTAATTCCTGGGAGGCCAGGTGGCAAACATGGAAAAAAATTCCCTCTTTCTGAGTCTGTGCCACCAAGCGGACCAGCTTGGCAGTGGCATGAAACGTTAGCAAACGGGGCTTATTCTGTCAGACAGAAGCTGTTTACACTAAGATTGTTTTCTTACAAAGCTTGTTACACTGTACCGTTTGCTTCACTTTATTTAAAAAGGTTCCTTTGATTATTCAGGTGAGCAAAGGAGGGGCATTTTGATTTCTCAGGACCATCTGCTGAGAGCTGTACAGTTTCCATACGATGAATATATTGCTGTTTGTACTGCACAGTGGTAGCTGCCTGGGCACGGGCGTCCATGGCTGTCCATCTCTAGCAGGCTGCAGCCCCTGCATGGCATTACAAACTTTGTTCCAGGTAGAAGAAATATCTCCATTTCAGGGAGTCAGACTAACAAGGGGGTAGCTTTCTTATACTGCCTGTTGTTGGATTTTTTTCTGGCTGTTATTTCATCAATGTGTAAGTGATTGCCCAGAGATGCTATATTCTCTCCAGGCATGGTTGTAAATACCATGTAGAATTTGGGTACAGTCATGTATCTGTATTTACATCTGCATCTATGTCTATATTATCTGTAAAATCAGTTCTGTGCTTTTTCTAAGTGCAATTTGGAAAGGAAAACATAAAACTGAAATTTATGTAGGTCTTTCATCCAGACATATATGATGCATTGTATATACTGATTTCTAATTTATATCTTTAATATAAGTATCATCTTATACTGTGGTGTAAAATATTTCTATTTCCATATGTTTTCTTACCCTATTTTAGTATGGCAAATAAGCAGTGTTCCATACTCATAATTATAGGATTTTCTGGATTTTTTGTGAGCCAGTTAAATTACATAAATATCCATTGTCATATGGTACATAAATATCCAATTCCATAATTATCTAGGCATATGTCATGCATATTGACATTCAGTAAATACTAATAAAATCAACTGAGTTGGTATTTATTTAGTATATTCTATTGAATAACTATAACTGAGTGCTATTAAGCTAGAGGATGTATTGTGAAACAGTCCATTGGGATAATTTTATTTATTTTAATATGTTACATTTTACAGTGTTTATTGCCTTTCAGATAAGGGACTCTGCTGTCTTTGGTGTCATTTTTCTGTTCTGTGTCATGATATTGCCATACTATTAGAATAACAGCGTATTAACATTCACTGTAAGAATGCAGTTTAGTCTTTCAGAGTGAAATTCCTTCCTGGGCATAGGGCCAGGATGAGGCCTGTGAATCTCCCAAGTCCTACTTCAGCTCTCAGATCAGTGTAAAAACATATAAAAATCGCCATGATTTCCTCACTTATTTGGCCTGGTGAACAAAACTGCTTTTGTGTATACTTTGATGAGGTTTGTGTCTGAAGTGAAGAGAGCTAGTCCAGAGATCTAAGAGCCTAAAATATGTTTAGGTAGGTACACACTGTTCTTTCTGAATGCATATGTGCACCACTGTGGGTCAGTGCAGAGCTCTGCTAAGGGCTATGTGTGAGGTTATACTCCATCCCCTATCTGCCCTGCTGCGGCAGCATCTTGAGTTGGATAAAATGCTCTGCACTATGGCTAATCCTCTTCATGACCAAGGGAAGCTAGTAAAGTCTAGCAGTATTGGAGCTACTGTAAGTCAGTCTGTAGGAAACATAGACCTTTGCAGCTATGCAAAATATGGGCAGCAGAAAAGTAGTCCCATACAGCACCCTTTGGATTCCTTCTCCATGAAATGAAGTACCTCCGTATAGAAGTGACATTTTTTCCTCAGAAATCATTATAGGTGGTTATCCATGACAGGCATGATGTGATTATGAATTAACCAGCCACCTCTGCAATACATGCCACCGAGGCTGAAACTCTTCAGTTAAAATTAACATCTTGCCAATGAACAAAGGCCTCCTTACTAGGTTGAAAACAAAATAGGAAAAGCCATTAAAAAATCAGTGTAAGAGTGTGGGAACTGAACGTTTGGGCACAGATGCTTGCTTCTGCAGGAGAGCTAATGAATGATATACTGACTTGAGAGATTGGAAATCTAACATCAACTCCTGGTGAGCTAGTGAAACCCTGTTGGGCTTAAGCTGAGCTGTTCTTTGTCCAAACTGTTCAGCCTGAAGAATGAAATTTGTAAAAATGTCCTTTCTTTCCTGACAGAGTGGGAAACTGTGTTAATTAGTGTCTGTAAATTGCCTTGCAGTCCTGAGGAAGTAGCTGCTACAGAAATGTCAGGTGGTGTGTGCTCTTTCTCCAGGAATAAACTATTGTCAGAGTTGTAGTAATGAGTTAAAGCACTTGTCCTGTGTACTTTAAAAGACACTTGTACCTCGAAGTGCTGCACTGACAGTGATGGTCCTGAGTAACCATTAATCTGTAATGTCCTTCAAGGTGACAGTAAGCCCAGTGTACCCAGATGAGGGAAGCCTAAATAAATGGCCTGTCTGCATGGTGTGACACAGACTTGGAGCTTAACTCAAAAGGCATAAACACCTTTGACAGGATGCACACTCAATTACTGTGATGCCTGTTTTCCTGGAGATGGAAGTGTTGCTGACCACCTTGAGGGTGTGATCCAGAAGGGAGAAATGGATGTCTAAACCTGTCCTGGGCAAAGATGATTCTAATTTAATTTCTCACCATTGCAGATATGAAACAAAATATTTCCTTAAAAATAAATAAATAAAAGGGAAGAAAGTTATCCTGAATCTGTTTTAACTTATTTCTGGAGAGCAACCCATGATATACAATCAGTACTGCTTGTAGGCAGTTTTATGGGCATACTAGAGCTAAATTTTACATAACTGGGAAAATAAATTTAGGCCTTCTCCACATGAGGCTTGCTGTGCTATAAATCTGTGCAGTTTGAGTTCTGTCTGAACAGCCGTTCATTAAAATTCACACTGCAAGAAAGAGGGGTTGGGGCAGGTTTAGGTGAAGATCAAGAAGATTAGAATGAACAAAAGAAGATAAAATGCAAAGAAAAATAATCTGGAGAGGTTTGTACATATGCCTGATACTGTGTGAGGGAAAGTAAAGGAATGACTTCAGGAAGCTTAAGAAAATCAAAGGAACAACACAATTCAGTAATACAATATGGTACATTTCTTTCAGATTACTTTAAAACAACAACTGTGCTGTATAGGTATTTCCTCTCCAAATATTTTTCATGTGGTCACCTTTCAAACTAACTTAATTTATAACTTTACATAAAGCATGTATAGCAGTTGACATTTATTTGCACAAAAATCCATTTTCCTTATTCTCACAGAAACTCAAAGCAGTGAGACTCAAAGCCAACAGGTCCGTGGAGTAGAGGAGTTCTTGTCTACATACACCAGATCACATTGCCTTAGATTGGAACTGAATGGCTGCAGATTGACTGCACCTACTTAAGCACCCCAGTTTGGACTCAGGCCTATGCATCTGCAGAAGGGAGTAACATCCGTTGGTTACCAACATGCAAGTACTCCATTCCTTCTGGCTGCAGATAGTTGCCCAGTACCCTGTTCTTGGATCCTTGTCTGTCTCTCCTCTACCTCCTGATGTACTGGCTGGGATAGTAGCACTCACTAGAAACCTAAAATAAGCTATTCCCTCCACAGGGACCAGACAGGAGTAGAGAATACTGGGCAAGTACTCTTTACAGAAGTCTGAAATTAGTGGTTTCTTTGACGCTTCAGTGGCTCATATTAACAGTAAATGTTTTCATCTTGAAGGGCTCCAAACCATTTATGTTAAAAAAAAAAAAAAGATATGGAATCAAACGTAGTATAGAGTAAAATATGCAGCAATCACTTTAATCAATTTATAAATGCCACTGTAAGTGCAGTTTTAGTATTGTGAGTTCTTCTGAACAACTAACAAAAATAATCCTAAATTATACAAAGCATATAAAGCTACAGATAACTGTACCTGTCAGTAGGACCTTTGAGTGTAACAATGCTTGAAGATACTTGACCTGTCTATAAATAAGCAGTTGCAGCAATGTGGAGGGCCTCATGAGCTCATTTGCACTCTTTCAATGGAGAGCTGTAAGTGCATGTACCCCAGCGTGTTCTGACTACCAGATCCAGAAGAGTCTTTGGCTTACCTTCAAGAGCACCATGTTAGGAACATAATTTCTGCTGTGAGATGAATAAGGCTTAAAATACTGAGCTAGTGTAAAGCTCAGAAAAACTGTTGGTGAGAAAGATTTCATTAGCTTCAGAAAGATGCAACTGGCTGTGGAGAGTTGCTGCTGGCTTCGATGTAGGTTGTCTGAGGAGGTATTGACTGTGTTTTCTGCTGGGAACAAATTTTGGGAATATCTGCTCAGGGTACGGAGCCCATAGCATGAAGCACTGCACTATGTCACTGCAGGCTGAATAAAATGAGTATTTCTGACCTAGTGGGTTGCTACCATTCACGTTCACTGTAAGAGCTGTGTAAATATGAATTCAAGCTTCTGTATAAAAAGCACAGTAAAATGGATTGTATTTTGAGATGCCAGATCTGACCTGTTAGCTGTCATTTTCATGTGTCTTCATATACTTTTCTGTGCTGCTATGATATATCAGTTGCATAGCTTTCAGGTAAAATGGGACTCTGTATGGTGGACTCAAAGGTGGGGGCAGAATGCAGCTGATCTAAATATTATCTGCATTTATAGTGGGTTGTGTTTAAAACATTGCCATTTTTGAAACAAAATCCTGAAGAAGCTTTGTTTCACTTGGACTGCTGAAAAGTTTCTGCAATGTAATTATTTTAATTGAGTGTTCTGAAGCAGTAGATACAGGAAAACTCCACAGGCTCTGCTGATGATACTCAGCTGGCAAGCTGCGTATGAGTCTAGCAGAAATTTCTGATTCTAAAGAAAATATGAACTTTCTTCCCTGCCTCCATTTCAGAGATATAGACAAATATCCTTAGTCTTGAAGAGGCTGAACACTTTTATGAGAAGCATGTACAACTGCTGTTGATATAAAATCAATAAACATGATTTGTATTTTAAGAGTGAGGATTTCCTCCATATGGTGGTTTCAGAGGAAATACAGAGTTTGATGTCCAGGGCCAATCTCTACATTTATGAATAATCCCTTCTGACTTTAATGAGAGCTGCAGAAAGGATGTGTCCCTTGCACTCATCACCCTTGCAGCTTGTCTGACACAATGTGTGCTACTTATGTTAGAGGCCTCTGAGGAAAAAGAGAGAGATGTGGAAGGCTAGAAGTTATATTGAAATGCTTACTCAACGCGCTGATTGATGGCAACTGAAAGTCTACACGAGTTCACAGATTATAAGAGTGGTAATCAATCATGATACCAGAATAATCAGGTGGATGATCTGTTTGCAGTTTGGAGAAAACCCCTGCACATCTCGGTTTTGTGAATTGCATCAAGGTAGTACGTCTGTTTTCTAGAGCCCAGCAAAAGCCATACTGCACAAAACATTCATTTTTATATAGTCTTCACAACGTGGTGCTGGGTAACTCTATGTCTCCTCAGTTTCCCAGTAACTGAATGTAGAAACCCCGGTAGTAATGATCTTTGCATAACCTAAATGGTCTGCTTTCTGTGGGAGAAATGACCTTATTATTTTGTAATTCTAGGATTAGTTTATAGTTAATTTATTTGCTTGCATATTGATGTGCATGTATATGGTCATGTGTGGGATAATTACTGTGGAAAGCTCAGCTTAGAAAAAGGGTTTTTCTTTTTGTTTTGGGAGTAAGATGGACTCTATTCCTGGTGGGGAAGTGAGTTTCAGGACTTGGCTTTATGATCTGTGGAGGTTAGTCTTTGCATGCTTGAGTCCTTTTGAGTGTAAGCTTCTGGTGGGATGCAGTTGTTACAGAGTATCACAGAGAAGGAGTTGGTCTCCTCAGAATTAGTGCAGTGGGAAGCTTGTCAGCACAACAGGCTGAGATGCAGCTCTGTGCCAAACCTCTGCAGCTGCAGCCCTCATCGGCCTCTTGTGGAAAAGATGCCCAAATGCTCAGCATTGGTTCCCGAATGCCAGGGACATAGAGTAAGATTCGCAGCAGGGAATGCTTGGGTGATTTATAGGAAGATACATGCTCATCCAAATGATTTCCAAAACCGTTGTGACTAGCATAAAAATCAGTATGAATCAAGACTGTTCCCTGGCAATCCTTGAACTGGAAAAGGATACAATTTACCAGATGAATAATTTGCTGTGAATGGTTTGTTCATCGCTGCTCTAGTGTTTTCTAAGCAATTGTTTATTATGACAAATTATCAGGTAACAGATTTATTCAGGCTGTGGTTTGAAACAAAGATCCTGTCTTCCTTTGCTGTGAATCTAGCCTGCTGAGCTGAGTGACAGCTAGTGCCCCTGAGCTTGTCTGAAAATGAATATTCTTAGATATAAGCAATCTGTGATTAAAACATAGTATCACTCTGTCTCATTCAACTCTTCTCTTTTAATTTTTCAAACTGAATACCATCTTTTGCTAGCAGTGACTACAGTGCCGAGTAGGCTCCACAGAGTGACTCTGCTAGTGGTCTGCTCAGCGCACTGTGACAGATATGGTAGGCTGAACAAGCTATGTGCATAACAATAGACTTGGTAGTTACTCACTGGAAAAAATAGCCAGAAGGGACTATAAAAGATTATTACTGTTCAGGAAGCTTTCTCTGGGGAGGTTTGTTCCACCTGTTTTGTCATGGGGAATGGTTAGCCTGTTCCAGGGAGAAAGCTGTGGGCTTTGCAGCGTGCATCGTTCATGTTCCTTAGGCTCCCTCAGGAGAGGCATGCCTGATGGATTGGCAGACTTGTGTTCCTGTGCTAGATTTGTGGTTGTGTGCATCCCTCTCTGCTGGCAGCACAGCAATGATGTGGTCCTTTTATATGTTTATCCCTTGAAGCAGGAGGTCACTAAGATATTAAAATAGGCTCTACAATTAATTTTCTCATGTTTAAAGGGAGATGTTTTTTTCCCCTATAGTACCAGTACCTCATCATAACAAACAGCCTATGCTTCAACTATAAGAATAAAACTTTACCTGCTGATATGTATGTAGGTTGCTGCTATATTATGAAGATTTTCTGCTTGTGCTGCTCAATTATGAAGGCAAAGCTTGTAACACAAATTTGCTTATATTGAGGCATGGTGTTTTCAGCCTTTTGGGAATATGACTTTGGAATTTCCAATTTGGAAAAGACAAGTGATCAACACTGATTCACAGAAAAATGAATGCTCCTTAGTAGGAAGTAATGCTACTTAATAATGTCTCACCAGGTTTTGTTGTATTGATGCTGTGCAAGCTGTTATTTCATGTTTAAAGGTACTGGAATCCAACCCACTGTTACAATTTAGAAGGGCAGGATTTATCTAGGTATGACTTCTATGCTTTAGCACAGTAGCTTCATCAATAAGACAAATCACCCTTCAAAGGTGCCTTTCCTACCCCTCTTAGCCACCCATCTTTAGCACCCTGTAGTAGTGTCTCTTTCTTCCTTTCCTTTGACTAATAGGAGTCTGTTACCCTTTAAATGGCTAACTAAATGGCATTGAAATCAGGTAAGATTAATCTTACTGTAAGAATTGTTATCAGCTTGTATTAATGTATGCATGCTAATTACACAGTATGAAATTCTTATAAATATGGTAGTAACCATTTTTTTCAGATGAAGTGATCCTCATGTCATGACTATTAGTCTAGTTTATGATGATACAGTAGAAAGAAGTTTAATTTCTCAATCTAATGACTAATGTTTTTAAGAATGCTGTGTTTGTGAAAAAGTTCTATTTTGCTGAAGTTACTCTGTGTGTGTGAAAGTTTAGGGTTTGTTTTAGGGCTTTTGATAAAAATCTGAACATACTTTGTTTTCATAAAACATTCCTATATGACATAAAATACCTTTTTTAATAAGTAGTCATATACACTTTCACATGTCACAGAGGAGGTTTCATTGTCAATGCATGAAAGCTGGTTACAGGAGTGAAGTGGTTTAATCTGTTTGTTTAGCTGAACTTGGTGTCTCCAAATCCTGTGTAACTGATTGTAAGAGGTAACAGCTATCATTTCAGCTAGGCAGGAGGTGGGAAATGGAAGCAAGAGAGTAACTTTTCTCTGGTCATGTTGTAATGTAATTTGTTGGGTTTTCCCCCTTTATCAGTTCTTGAAACCTAATTAGTAGTTTTCTGTTTTGCAACCAGTATGAAAATAACACATTTTGTTGTTCAGCTTCACATGGGCTTATATTGTAATAACTTGTAAATGTATGTAGACAAATATATTTGTAATAATGAAAACATTCATGAGACTTAAGGTGGTCTCGGCTGGTATGTTGGAAGAATCAGTAAAGCAAATATCTTCAAAATAGATCTGGCAAAATGTCAGTGCATTTAATTTTTTTTTCTTGTTCTTAAATAGGAACATTTTTGGAAATGTTCTTGTTTTTCTGTGAGCCCAATTTCAAAGGGTATAGAGAGGAGAATCTCAGATTTTGTGAGGAATGCAGCTTTCACACAATATTTCAGATACCTGTCTTTTTGCATTATGTGATAGCCCAGCTTAATAAAAACTCTTATACTAGTTCTTAATGTTAGTTTCTTTCCATTTATGCCAAAACAGATAAATAACACCTCATTCCTTTTTTCTCAATAAAATATGCCTCCTCCAAAATTTCTAATGAGATAGTGTAGCAAGACACATAGCTTTCAAAAATACTTGTTTCTTAAAGGCATCAGTTTTGACCATAAGTAACAATACTACTGCTAGCAACCCCCAAACTTCTCTGCAAGAGATTGGCCTCAGTGTTGTGGCTGTTTTCTATCAAGGGCAAGCAATATGGTGGCTACCAGGTGCCACACTGATCATTTAGGCTTTGAACCTTTTCCTCTGTATTTTCTCCCTGATTACTGTTATCCCAGAGAAGAGCTTTGTCAACAGATAAATGTTCTTCTATTATGAGCAAGAAGACAGGCAGATTAAGGAAAGCAACTTGACTTCTAACATTGCTCCTCACTGCCCCAGAACAGTGCAAATATGGGATGCACTCACACACTTGGGCTGGAGGCGTGGGCAGCAGCCCGCTTTCAGATTCTCTCCTGTAAAGCCCAGATAAGGGAGTGAGCATAAACAAGGGAAGTAAAATGGTGGAAGGAAAGAGAGTAGGAAAAAAAGGGATTGAGACAGAAGCCAGTAGCATGAGATAAAAATTGGGCAGGGCAAACCATTGTAAAGCTGGGACTGGTATGAGGCTTCAAAATTGGAAATTTGCCAGTAAGCACCAATAGTGAACAAGAAGGGTCTGCCAAGCAAAGCTGAGAATAGGGATCATGCACCTGAGAAGCTATTGGTCTTTCTCAGAAGTAACAACTGTTTCTCAGATTTTTACCACTTTCAGTTGACCCATAGCCAGGACTGCAATTAAGCTTCAATATATTTTATAAAAAATAGTACTTGGTTTACTTTCACATAAGTGAAGAGATACAATTGCACAATGGTGGTTACAATGGTAGAAATACATACTGTCAATAAAATGTTTGCAAGAGATTTAAAAACATACTGTACAGCACCACATCTGAAATTGGGTGATGGCAAAATGAATCATACTCCATGTCCAAATAAATTAAATTCCTAAATCTTTCTTTTGGAATAAATAACAAAAAAAAATACAATGTGCAATATGTCTGACACTACCAAAATATTTCCTGAAGTTGAGCAATAGATTAAAAACAAAAATGAGGTAAAAAAAGACATTCATGCATTTAAGCCACCATTAGTCTCTGACTCTAAAATAAGGCAGATCATAATCTTTTAAAAACTGTCCTTAGCCACTTAAATCCTCCTTAGTGCTTTTCAACACAAGGTCTTGACAGACCTTGTAGAATCATGAGTTAAGATGCTTTTATTTCCAACAGGTCATTTTTGACAGGCTCAGCCGTATTTGAAATGCATTACATGGTAGAAAATGTTTCTTTTCTGTAATGAAAAAAGAAATGTAAATTAAAAGGAACTGAGAGAAATGGATGCTCTTAGAGTTTATCACAAATGACACTGCTTTGAGGGAGGGAGGTCAGGGAAAGGGAAGGGAAAGAAAATTATGTGTCATCTTCAGTTTTAATGACGTGGAAAAGGGTGACGTTAAACAGGACTTGATGTCCATTATTCCAGGCATAGAGAGCTCTATCTCTTGCATTGTAGTCAAGCATGGATATATGAAAATACTGATTATGGAAAGGAATGTCTGTATACTCATAAGTGGAGGTTTTTGTGGAATAAGAATAGTAGACCTTGGCTCCTGTTAAGTGAGAGTTAGTAACATACAAGGTGCCACAGATCATGAAGGATTCTCCAGCACTTCTCTTTGGGTAGCCTGTGCTCCAGCTCTTCAGCACCTCCAGTGTATCCTGGTTTAACTGGCTGATGACAATGTTGCCTGCATTCTGGTTGGTGGCATACACAGCCCATAGCCCAATTTCATCTGCCATCAGGTCAATATCAGAAAAGCCACCCCAGGTGTAAGGGTAGACATTGTGAAAGCCAGCATACTCAAGACTACGCTGTGCGAGCACCCGCCCACTGTCAAAGCTGTATTTGATGATGATGTTGCTCTGATACTTGTTGAAATAGAGGGAGCCATTGTAGACAACATGGTTGGTTCCTGCCCATTTGAATGGAAGGTTGTATGTCCTTGATTCAGCCCCACTGACAAAGTCTGCAATTGATTTATATTCACGAACAATTTTATTGTTAGTGTAACTATCCATGTACCAGACCTGGAAAGAAAACAAAGATTAGGAGTAAACACCTGGAACACAATCCATGGTACATGATCATGATATGGCTTGATGGATACATTGCAGAAAAAGAAGCAAAAAAGGTTTTAAGTGTGCAGCAGGCTATCGAAGTACAATATTGCCCACATTCCTGTTACAAAAGCATGAGGAACTCCTGAATTTCTGAATCAAAACTTACCCATACAGGTGAACTCTCAAGAAGACTGCTACTAACTACAGTGTCTGCATTTTCAGAGAAATTTAATTTTGGTTTATTCAGTGTTTGGGTCTCTGCTACATGGGGCTTGTTCAAAGATATTCCCAGAGACTAATAATCAAGGAGAGAGATGGGAAATGGCATGTGAGCTAAGCTTGGATTTATGCTTAGGAATAAATTTGGTTGAATTGTCTTCAGCTGAACCTCTAATTGGTGAAAAATAGTGTATTAGTAAAGAAACTAATTACAATAGCAATGAAACCAGTAAAGTTTAGGAACCATTTTTTTCCCTTAAAACAAAAGAAAACAATATCAATTTTTTTTTTAATGTTCTGTATGCCAACTTCCATTCCCCCATTTTTTCCTTCATGCATTTTGCTTTTTTTTTCCTTTTAGTTTGTCAGGGGACAAATCAAATCCTGACTAACAAAAGAACAGAATAGTTTCTGGAGATATTTTTTGTGCTGATTTCAAAACTGGCATTAACAAAATATTTATATAAACACCAGTTCAGCTCCCCATCTTCCTATTAGTTGAGATGCTGTGAGGGATATGGTCTGTTCTAATTTGCATGCACGTGGGTAGTCTTTGTGTTTCTTTAAGAGGGTGGCAGTGGGGGGAAAGTAGAGGCTGTCTGGGGAGGGGGTTGCAGGGCTGCAGGGTGTGCAGGGAGTGGGGCCACAGTGGGGAGCAGGTGCTGGTGGAGGTGAGGGGCCATGGCGATGGTTCTGGAGATGCCACTGGTGCTCTGAGGTGTCAGAAGAAAATTCCTCAGGACAAGATGGGGCTGAGCAAAGTTTGCTGCTCTCCTAAAGGTAATTGAGATTTCTGGGGCCAGTAGTAAACCTGCTTGGACACACCAGGCAGGGGTGAGCTGCATGCAAATCTTTAATTATTACCATTTGTATGTTGCCTTTTCTATTGCCTTTGTTTTTTTCTGTATTCAAAAAATTAACCTTGTGGGTCTCATACAAATGAAACCTAGTGTTTTGATGTCAAAAGTCCTGTGATGGAGAGAGCACCTCCTCAAAGCTGTGGCCAGTTTGAGATCCTATTGCAGATCCAAACAATAACATAACTTGGATCTGAGGCAGCAAATGGTCTGAATACAGCATATATGGGGCCTAATCCTGCAAATTTTGACTGCTGCATTATGGGTTATGCTCTTGGGTAAAAAGCATTGATGTTTGTGTTTTATTACTTGGATTCTTAAAGACCCAAGCTCTATTAAATACGGTAGGAAGAAAAAAAATTGTGTAATCAGTTCAGACAGGTGAATGCCATCCCTGAAACAGTTGAAGGAAATGGCACAAAGGTGCTTAGCTAACTTTTGTCTTTGGATATTTTTGCACAAACACTGTTGCTTTTTCTCTGAAGATGTTTAACAGTGAAAATGATGAAAGTAGAAGAAACATGCTTGTGAGTGTAACCTCCTAGGGGGATCTTTTTAAAGATTAAAATAATGCAAGTAAAACTCCAGAAGGACACAAAGATATTCAGTGCCTTAACATACTCGGTTATTTTTCTCTGATGCTAATGGATCTGTCATCCAGGCTCCAAATCGGGTTCCGGATATCTTGACTGTAATGGGGCCTGTAATTTTCATCAATTTGCCACATGCTGAAATTAGAAAAACAAACACATTAATGCAAATAATTACACAACTCTCCTTGACATCAGTCAGAGCACAAGACCAATTGCTCTAAACTAAATAGTGGCTCCAGGGGATTCAGGCTTATGTTGAAGATGGATTGTCATCTTCACCATACAAACTTTTCCATATCAAGCAGTAATATAAATATGTAAAAATATACAAATAAAAATTTATTTGTGTATATTTTTGTTTTTATATATTTTAATGCACAGTTATATTTTCTGGGCATAAAAAAAATACAACCTAGTAAAATATCTTCTGAGCTGAAGTGAATAACATTTAAAAAGAAATGAAAAGAAGACATAACCCCCCCCACACACACACTTTTGCCTTCAGAAAGTTCAGTGCAAGGCTAGGATTGATGGACGTTTCAGTTTTCCATTGACCAGGGTAACAAGGAGGTTAAGGGCAGACAGGAAGAAATGAGCTTGTATGCAAAACATATAACTGTGAACAAATACCTGTGTCTGACTGCCCTGTGGTTACACACACGTAGCTGTTCCAGTACTAGGGGCCTGTCTGAAGCTAAGAAAGTGAATATGAGAATTATTCAGCAACCTTGGCTGTATTGGTTGGCTTCTAATCCATTAGGCTGTCTCATATTAGACAGTCTGGGAGGAAATAATGAAAGTCGATATGATCTTAGATGCTGACCTTCCTAACAATCAAAAAATCCATATTTTAGGGGACATTAATAACATACCTATTAGCAACAAGCCCCTGGTGGAATTCATATGTTTACCAAGAGGCTTAATATCACACAGTGGTGTGTAGGCGATTAGGTGAAATAGCATGTTTTTGAAGAAAAGCTATTCCATAGGAATGTAAAAAGAAGTGACATATTAGGGTTTTTTTTCCATTTAAAAATAAGTGCTTCTCCGTGATACATGGTTGTGCTATATTGTAGAACCCTACCTATCTAGGAAATGTGGAAAACAAACTGTATGTGGTGTTGAGAGTGAATTTATTCAGTCCAAAAGAGAAGGTCACATCAAGCCTGGATTTTCTACTTTATGTAACCGGCAAGGAATGTATTGTGCAACCCTGTTTCAGTCAATTAGAAGGGGGTTAATGCTGTGGTGACTACTTGGGCTGCTCATGGGGATTTTGTTCACAGCCAGGGAAGTGGGGTGTAATGGAAATGAAGATAACTGAGTACACGCTGAGACTTCAGTGAGCAAGGTAGGCTGTGTCTGTTTTCTGGGTCAATTGAAAGGCATTATTATTTACATATCTCAATCTATGTACCTTACAATCTTTTGAAGATATTTTGGAATTTCCCATTTTAAAGAATCTTATAGATTGTTGGTTATCATAGTACATAATTTTTTATTCTGGAATTTTTTGTAGATAGGCTGCTAGTATTTTGTGCTGTCTGCTGTTTTTCTACAGCAATGAACTGCTATTAGCTTGGAAAGTAGAGGACTATATCCTATCAAGGCAAAGGCTTTTATTTTTAGGTGGCATGTTAGTAAATAGTCTCAGAAATGGGCACGAGGTAAACTCAAACCTTCAGAGGGGTTTAACTTGGAGTTTGGAATATTTAATTTGGAAAAAAATTATCAGAAAACTAATAATGAGTAGAACAAAATCAGGAAAAATTAACTACTCCTAAACTGGTAGTTTTTAAGATAATTAATATACAGTGAATGTACGAGTTAAAGGGTATACTAATTGCTGCCTTTAAAACACAGTATTCAAATAAGTAAGAAAACTAATAAGCAAAGAATTTGGAATTCTGAAACACTGGCCTGGGTAACGCTGTGTATTGGGGTAGGCATGGGAACGTGCATACTGTGAGCTGAATTTGCAAAACTATCTGCTGGCACAATGACTTCTGCTGAGGCCAGACAGAGCAGCCACCCCACCAGGCAGTGTGAGCAGCCAGCGCTCAGCGAGTGGAGTCCGCGTACGGGGGCAGCGAGCCGGGTCCCACGGCCAGGGCAGGTGCGTGTGAACTCCCCGGCTTTCTCACCAGCGTGTGTGTTAGTGGCTTGTGGGGAGCAGCATGGGCGCGCACCCGGCTCGAGGCCCCGCATCTCCAGCAGAAGAGGTGTAAAAGTAGCGGGTGTGCTTGTAGGCCGTGCTGGCTGTTGTGGGGGGTGTGCGCACAGAACTCCATGCGTGTTCGTGCGCGTGGTGCGCCGTGTGTGACTGGAGCTTTTTGATTCTAGCTAGAGAAAGGTGTTCAGAAATTCGTGGGTTTATTAATGTTTCTTAAGTGTCTAGTACTGTCGTTTGTCTGTTGTATTACTTGTATTGATCCTGAATGTATAGTTCACCGATTGCCAGTTAATGACCTGTCGTCAATAATTAATAAACCTCTTCAGTTTTGATTTGGTTTAAACTATATGAACTGAGCTGCTTTCCCCTGTCACAGGAGTCAGATGCTTTTAGAGAATGATCTTTCAAACTGTATTGAGATACTGTTCAATGTGAAAAAAGAGATGACATTGTACTTCAGCCACTAAATGATCAGCAGTTTGAGTCAGGGTATATTTATGTGATTAAATTTTTATTCCCAGATACAATGTAGTGATCAAGAAAGGAGAGTTGCTATATAGCTGAGGGGCAACTGACTCAAAAAGTGACAAAACTCTTTTCAGCATACCGAAACAGAGCATCTTGTAAGAGGCATGATGATTTTTTTTTTCTGCTGCCCTCCAGTATGTCCCATCTTTTCTTTTCCTTGTTCACTAAACAGAAACCCATAAATACCTATTTGTGATATAACTTGATGGAACTGGTATTTAAAACTAAGGAGTAATACTACAAGTATTTTTTCCACATATGGTAAGCCATTCCTATTGTAGTGATAATTCACATCCCAGCAGCAAGTTTCTGCTGTAAAACTCAGCAGTACCTGAGGACTGTTGGTCTACTTGCTGACAGCATGGGCAGTAAGAAGGAAGCAGCAGAGCTGTCAGTGCCCACTGTAATTCATTTCACACTTTATTCTGTCAAACCTTCAGACAGTCCTCTAATGCAGTGTTTCCAATATTTGATTGGAAGTTAAGAGAATCGAGTGAATGCAATTAAGAAAACAGTAAAACTAATTCTTCAAGAGAAAGGTGTCATTGTTTTCCGCAGTTCTGTCTTTTGGAGCTCTATCTTCAAATATGTCTACCCATTCATTACAGTGGACCTATATAAATTGGCAGAATTGGGATCATTTATGTTTTGTTCATTATAAAGTAGCAAGCGTGCTGTCTGTGCTGAAGTATTATTGACTTACTAATACAATTAAATAATTTACTCCAGATGAATATCACAGCATTTTGATGACATGTTACTACAATATGCAGTTTATCAATCTAACAGTGAAATAATTAGCATTACTGACTTTATAAAGAGAATTCCCTTATAGATTGCCCAAGCCTGATCTTGCATTTGATACAGAACTTACTTGAATGACAACTCTTTCAAGAGTAAAGCTGAATATAACAGCTTCACTGACAAAGCAAGGTGAGTATTCTGTGTGGTTGTAAGCACTTCCAACTCTGCATTCAGTGCAAGAAATTTTACTCACTCCTCCACCAGAATTGGAAACAGCTGCTTCTTTTCTTCTTAAGTGTAAAATGTGTTGATCTAATCTCAGACTATATTCTTAGCTGCAGAATGAGCCTTATAATTGTTTGTGTGGCTATATTAAAATTGATCTGTCATGCTGAGGTTTCTTGCTAGGGAATGGTGATACTAATATACTGAAAGGCAGGATCATTTACTTAACACTTTTGTGGCATGGCAAGTTTGGGAGTCTGAAATTAAGAAGGTTCCATTACTTTCCAGTTGAGACTTTTGTTTAGCTCATTTTATATGCAGGGAAATAGAATATAGACAAATGTCATGTGAAGTGGGAAACACTTCTGGGCTATGAATTTTCCATAGCAGTGAGGTAGCTGAGAATTAAAACTGGCCTATGCTTTTTTTTTTTTTGACATGGCCAAAACCTTGGTTTTTTCTTTTTCCTTTTCTTTTTTTTTTTTTTTTTTTTCTGGCAGAAGGGAACATATGAGGATGTGGAAATAACTCTTGTGATGGTGGGAAGGCTTTTTTTTACTGGTTGAAAAGTTTTGGTTTATAGCAAACCTCTGCTCTTTAATTCTGTGACAGCAGAAGGACCAGATGCTAGTGAGAAGGTAGTTCAAATACATCTCCATACTAGCAAATGTCAGGAAGTTCAGGAACACTAAGGAAAAAAAAAAAGCTATTTCTAGGCATTTTTTCCACCACTAAGAGGTTCAGATGGGGTTACACAGAAGAGTGGGATTTTTAGAAGCACTCAGTCTCTTTCCCTTGACTTTGAAAGAACCAGCTGCCTACATTAGAAAATCCCAACCATAACTGATTGTGGTAACTGAGAAATCAAACCTCTGAGTGTTTATCCATCCTAAATTGAACTGTACAAGGAACATCATATCATGCACAACCTGGGTGTTTTTTATGGCTTGATTCATCTCTTGTAACAGTTTTGTACTGTGGACTCCAGCAAGTCTGTCTGTGATTTCCTGTATTTATTTATATTAAGGAAGAAGTTGAGCATGAAGTGACCATTAAAAAACAAAGTATATGTACTACTCCTGTGGGCTGGGAAACTCTATGGGGCAGAACGCATCTGAAAAGCTGCTCCAAAGTGAGCAAATATCAGGAGAAGGTTGTGACAGACCAATTGGACAGGAGCTGTTTTGAAGTTAGCTAGGAATAGGTAGTTGATAGTCCCAGTCTCTGTGATGCAAATGAATATTGATAGCTGCTATATATACCAAGTGAGTGTATGATTTATAGAAGGACTTGCAAGGGAAAAAAATCAAAACATTCTCTCGAAGTGTTCATAAGCATCATTATTCTATTTATTGTTGGTAATAAACGGGAAAATGAAGTGAATATTTTTTTCAGTGGTTGCACGGATTACTTCCAAGTGTTTTACTACAGGCACTTTTCTGCTTATGGTAAAATTTGTCATAACATCGTAATGTGAGGAAATGAAGAATTAGTTCTTACTTAATGGGTGTATGTCTGTTGTCCTGCATACTACAAATCCAGGAATCACTATAGTCTAGTTATTAGAGCTTGCTGAGAGGAAGCCTCTGGATTCTTCTGCACGTGTGCAATGACTTGTCATGTAATCTTTGGGAAAGTCATTTATCCTCCTGGGCTGCTTGTTCCTTTGTCTACAAAATGAGGATAACAATATATATTTCTATTGCATAGCTTCGTACTGAATGATATTTGTAAAGTTCTTCAAATCCCAAAGGGAAGGATGTTTTGGAAGTACAAGTACCAATGCAATCAGTAAAGTAATCTCATGCCTGCACTAATACCTCTTCTGCCACTGATGTAACAGCATTTCTTTGGATACATGGAATACTCTACTTCTGAACTTCTAGCAAAAAATGTTACTGTAAAATATTGTTTAGATTCTACTTTATAATCAGATGTAGCTACAAATGAATCCAATGTGTATCTACTCTAATTATTTCTTCATATTTCATAAGCAACATTTGACAGAGTATTGGCTTCTATGAATGCTACCCATATAATTTTTTTCCAACTTCATAAACACATTATGACAAGAATAGGAGGGTGTGAGAGACTGAAAGAGTTAATGTCTCAAACATTGTGGTGGGGCAAGTTCTGCTCAAAGACAAACCCTGCACAGCAAGGAACCAAGGTGAAAAGCCCATCAGCTCAGACATCAGCAACAGGAGGGGGAGGGTGTGCTGGAGGGTGAGCAGCTCCCTGTTCTGATGAGCTGTTCTGATACAAAGATCAAACAATGGCCAGGTCTGTAGGGAAGGAGATGTTACTCCCCAAATGACCCCCAAGCCCAAAGGCTCACAAACGGTTCATTAGCCTGATGAGTTCGGGTGCCTGCCTGAAGGAGGGGCAAGGATGATAAAAGGACACAAACTGAAGCCCCGGGTGCGCAAGCCCACCAGGACTGGAGCCCTCAGCTGACTGAACCAACGCTGGACCCAGGACCGGTGAAATCTTTCTCTCTCTCTGTCTCCTTCTCTCTTTCCTTTTCCATTCCCACAATCCCTACACCTCATCCCTTAAGACATAAAACTGTTGACCAAGTCTGAGACTAAGAGTGGATCCAGCTGCCCCTGGGCCCTTCTCTGATGAGGAGTCTAGACAGCAAGGGGGTCTGCTCTGAATCTCATGACTCAATGGGAGGGATCTCCTTATTCCCTGAATTGATGTACATGGTTACCCTGGGTTACACAGTTTACAGAAGCAGTCTTATGCCAATTCCTGTTGTGAGAAACCCTGCCACCTACTACCACGCCTCCCCAGTTCAGTTTGCTTCTGTCATGAATACAATCTTTACATGATTGTTTGGTGTCCTTTCACCTTAATTTAGCCTGAGGGAATTTCGAATTAAACACAACTCCCTGGTCTGTCTGGTCTGGGTCATGACAGAGGGTCCCAAGCATCCTGTGCAACCTGCATTCTCTTATAAATGCACATGCCTTACATGACTGCCAGCAAAGGACCCATACGTGCATAAGTGTATGTGAATTTGTGGTGCGTGCAATCATATGCACTCTATTCCCATGTGTTTAATTGGATGCACCCTTTTAAAGTTTTGTGGACAAATTTCTCAGCAGCTTCAGCCTGAATTTTCTCTTATTTCAAAGAGAAGGAGGAAGTTTCAGTCATCACTACTGCTGTGGTAATCATTAAACCTCAGTGAGAGTAAGATAACTGCTTACTGTAAGTTAATGAGTATTGAAAGTGTTGCTAGTGCAGATGGAAGATCCCTTTTAAGTGGCCAGGACAATATAAATAATGCATTATATTGCTGAAAAACACCCGCTAGGGAGAAGAATGGAAAACAGCTATTACACACACTGGTTAGATAATTATATTGTGAAATGTAACAAAATCTGTGAAGAGTCAAGCCAGATCCTGTGGCACATTGGGGCCAGCCTGCCTTCTGTGGCCATAGGCTTCTGGCCATCAGATTGGCATGGACGGTCACAGCTGGATCATCTCCAGTGTGGTGAACGTGGCTGGGGAGAAGGTGTAAGCATGAAAGCTGTTTCTCCTTTATGCTTGTTGATCTGAACACACAGCACCACTTTCAGGAGTTACTCACAGTAAGCCTAACCGAAGCTGGTTTTGCTTTAAAAGCCACACAAGGGTAGGCCAGAAATATAGCCAGTCCATTAGTAGGCAAGCATAAAAATCATTTAACCATCTAAGACCAGGGAATAATGCCAATAAGGATGAATAAAGCTGCATTAGATCTTGAGAAGGCCAAACTCCTTTTAATAATGGATGTGCTTAATAATCTATTTCATACAAAAATTTTCTCTCTATTGTTACTTACATAATTTTAATAGTTGTTTTTTTTTTTTACCTTAGTACATCAAGAGAAATAGAATGTGTTGCAGGAATTCAGGATAGATAGGAGCGGAAATGTGGATGAAAAATAGGGAAATAACCCCTGTGAATACACCTAGTCATTCTGATGTATAAAATGTATCTTATACTGCAGTCACTTCACTAATCAATGTTACAAGAATATGCCGTAAAAGCAAAGAAAAACAAGATCCTCGTTAAAGATAAGTTGATGATCTTTTGGTGTCTAATAAACTTACTGGAACACTCACTATCAGAAAATACTGTCTATTTATATGAATTTTCTTGCTTGCTGTGGTATTGCAATGCAGCCATTTTCTCCTGACCGCCTCCTGTCAATGCAGTAATGTGCTATTATGTGTGTGTACTGAGGGGAAAATAGGATCATAAGAAATTTCTGTTTGAAGAAGTCTTTAATGTATTTTAGCCCAACATCACTGTGTTATTTCTAGCGTAAAATAAAGAAATTGAAAATAAATAATTTAAGGGGCTAACCTAACCTAGATTTTTCTCATTCTATCGCCTCACAAAAATGAAGAGGCACTGCTCGTTGAGTTAGTAACATATTTCATGTCATGTGTAGCATTTAAAAGTAAACATCCCACACCTGATAACTAAGATACTGACCATGGGGACCGAAACCTGGAATTTCTAGTTTATTCATGTTCAGTGTTAACTTACTAAGTGTTTATTTCTCATAGAGAGGCTGGAATGTTAGCTGTAGCAATCCAGATTGCAAAAGTGATCCATTCAGGAGTCTCAGAATGCATGGATAAGTTGGGGAGAAGGGAGACTGCGTTGTGATTGTAAAACAGGTAGGTACTAATTATCCCTGTTTGGGTAATGGAAGTTAAGGCTGACACTTCATAATGATACTTCAGGCTTTTAGTTTTGGTAGCTGATACTGACCTAGTGCTGATTTTCAGAGGTGCTCAACATTTGACTTTTTTTTAACTAAAGCCAGCATGTAAGCACCCAAGATGGAGGCTGCCTGATTTAAACCTAGTACAGTGCTCACAATGGATTGTTGCTATGCTTCCTACAAAAATCATGCTTTGTTCCCTTAAATTAGGTGTAATGCTTAATTATGTTGTATTGCAAATTGGAGAATGGCACATCTCTCTTAATGCTAATATTACAGGTCTAAAGACAGTACAGTCAGAGTGGCCTCTCAGGTGTCATAGCAAGATGACAGGGTTGTGATGCGGACATCTCAAAAATGATTCTAGTCTACTTCTCACTAAATTTTTTTTCACACTGACATCCTAAAGATGACCCAAGTAGCAATGCCTGTCTGACCTTTTTCAAAAGAATATTTGTAGCTCTCCAACCACTTGTAAATCTCTTAGATTTTAAAGTTGCTGTCTGTTATAATTTTCCATCTTAATTCCTTCTGTATGCAGTAGGGCAGATCATTACACAATATACACTGGTGCAAATTTAGAATGCTATGACTGACCTTAGGTTGAGTTACTCTTGACTTTTATTAGGGTAGCACGGATCAGAATATAATGCAGTCTTTCATCAAACAAGAAAAAAGAAAACTTTATCTTTCTATAGAGAGACAACTAACAATATACAGCCAAGAGACCAAATTTGCCATGAAATTGTTAACTTACTGAGCTTTTTCATGCAGTCTCGAAGCCTCGTTTCTAAACTGAGTACGCGCTGGTGTAGTTCCTCGTAGTCATAAGCACCAATTTCTTCCTGAATCCCAGTGAGGACAGTAGACAGATTCCTAATTTCCTCCTTGAACTGCGTGATTAATTTGGCATCAGTTTTGTATTGTTCCAGAACTGGGATCAGTGGCAGGAGCTCATCCATCTTTTCTTTCAACTCCTGTTAAAGGCAATCAAATGTGTATTAGAGCAGTTTAAAGGAGTTCAATCCCCTAATTTGCTTTAATGTAATATTTATGCCTGATTATTAAAATGACTTGAAAATGATCATTGATTTTAGTTACAGATCTATTATTAGTGTATTGTGAAAGACTTAGAAACCCCAGACTTAATGGTAGTAAGCAGTAGATAAAATGCATGAGAATAGTTTTTCTACTGAAAGTACACAATTACCTTCCAGTGATCTGAACCAAACCTGCTGAAGGTCTCACTTTCCATCCAGAAGATATAAACCTCTGCTAAGTGCATCTTTCTTGAGAGAAGGTGATTAGGCCTGAACACACAGTGATGTTCAAGGAGATCATACCTGTTCTACAGTGCTGTCATTGTGGGTGAGCTGTTAATTTCTATTTCACTCCTTAGAAATACTGAATTCATTTTTTTTCCTCAATGGCTGTTGAACACTGTTTAGTTCTGTTCCGGCCACAGTGATATATACCTCTTTCTTCTGAAGTAAAAAAATCCATGGTTCTTAACTGCGCTTTGTATTTGTTATCCTGCTACATCACTAGGCTAAAATAAAATAAGGCTCCACTTTGGAATCTTGGATTGCCTCTTTCTCAGACTTTTGCCAAGTCTCATACTTTGAGAATTTGTCTGAATTTGGCTGCTCATCTTTCATTTCTTAATTACTCTTCTAAATGCACTTATCATAGGGACTTTACTAAATTTAAACTAATTGTTTGAGGTTGTTTTTTGTTTGTTTATTATTTTGTAGAAAACCTCAAAGAATCCTTGCAGTCAAAAGGTTTTGCTTTACTGAAAAGCAGACTGGTTTGTTCCTGATGTATCATCTGTATATAGAGATTTGCATATCTTTTTATAATTTGAGGAAACAGCAGGACTTCCATGAGCAAATGCCAGAGGGAAATGAGGAGATGCAAGCCTGGACAAAACAGGGCAAAGGATGGAAATAAAGATTTGTTAGGTACTAGCATTAGGTGGTAATAGAGATTGGGAACAGATGAGGACACAGAGAGAGGCTATTGAAGTGGTTAAAAAATAAGTTCTAAAGAATAGCTGGAGTAGTCAGCAGGTTGAAAGGGAAAACAGAAGAGAACTAAATGGAAGCCCAAGCACAAGAGGTGCAGAAGGAAATGTGGTTAGAGGTTAGTGTAGTCACTGAGGTGTGAGAAGACATGCATGTATAGTTTGTTATGCCACTTGTATTAAAGGATGCAATAAACAGGGTAGGACATTTCCAAAATAAATAACATGATGATGCCAAATGCATTTTTGCTAAGGAGATGTGAAGGAAGCTGATAGGCAGGGTCAGCATTTGAGCTGCTTGAAGATCTACCTCTGAATTTTTGCCTCTCAAACACTTTCTAAGACAGCTTGAGAGTTCTGCAGTATCTCTTCATCACCTAGCTAATATATCTGTACTGTTTTAACAATTGCTTTCATATTGGAATTATTATTTACTCAAAATGAAGACTCATGTATTGTTAGGAGGTATATTTTGCACATAGGTCATCTTAATAGCTAGAAAATTGCATTTTAAATTATAAGCAGATATATCATTATAAAGGGACTTGAGAGTATTGGGAGTTCTATTGGTTCTGCTCTCAAGGGGTCTTCCAATTACATTATAGTAGCAGAATTACTGAAATGTACAGAAAGAAGTGGAGAGTCTTTTTGTCTACAGTTAAAACTATTTTTATTTGACTGTTTTTAATAAAAACTTAACTCGAGCCTACTTTATGCCTGTTAAAATGAATAGTTATTTTTTCCTTGATGACAAGGAGAGTAGATTTTGTGACATAGAAAGCAGAGCTCCAGAAGACAATTTTTTGTTACTTCATTTTGAAATTATGAACTTGGGCTTCGGTTCTGTGGGGCAGTGAGCTGCCAAAAGTCATGGGTAAACCATGGTGGAAAAAATGCAAAGCTTGCAAAAACTCAGGAAGATAAAACATGTTTAAGAGAATTACTGAAGGTAACTTATTCCTGGTAGCATTTATGCCGGATGAGGTATCATTTGAGCAAACTGCTGGAACTTTTTGAGGCGATCAGGTTATCTCCTGCCTGGCATAAATGCTGATTTGACCGAAGCATGACTATATGCTCAAGTGTGATCTGGATCAAATGTGTACTCTTTGGTTCTCATCAACATGGAACCACAGCATTAGAATATCTCACTTCAGTAAATGATATAAAGATGGTTTTCGTATTTTCATGATAAAGAAAATAATTTTATTGGTTTCTGCTGACAGTCCTAGCTTGTTGCTATGATGAGTGGTACAAGAACTAATTTGTACTGCAACACAGATGGGTGGTATGCATATTCTGGCACTTTGTGCCTGCTGATATAAGGGGTTATGCCATATCCAGAATGAGTTTCTTTGTCTCAGGAAAGATAAAGCACTGGAATTTTAGTAGATCAAATTTCAGAAAGCCAGCAGCATATTGTATTATGTTGACCTTTTAAATTACCTATAACTTGATTGGCTGGAAATCTGTTTTAAAATCCTGGCAAACTGTCAAACTGAAGTTAAATGACTGGCCAATACAGATACCGAATATTTAAAAGGTTAGGGTACTGCAGAAATCTGCTACCTTTGACATCATGTATCAAACATTCAAATGTTGATATTTTGTTCCCAAGGCAAACTATAATGAGAATACAGAATATATAATGGCATTATACAAATGTGTTGTTGTTGTAGCAATAAGTGATGAAGGGAAAAAAAGTGGAAATGTTTCTTACTACCTGAAAATAACTGGAAGTATGTACTCAAACTCTAATCTACACTAAGAATGATGACATAAATAAAGTTTGGTAGTCAGATCATTAGCGTACTTAATTCCTGATATTATTAAGACCCATTGGATATTCAGTGTCTCTGAAAAATAAAGTAGACCCCTTAGCTATGTAATTGTTTAGGTATCTAACTTTAGCAGCAATTAGAGATTTAAGTCAATTTTACATGAACTTTCATAAACACTTTAAAAATATATATTTGGTTAACATAATGTAATCCTCAGAATGTATTTTCTAGATCCTATTTTGCTGTCTGGCAGTCCTGAAATATCAGTTTATCAGACTTGATATTTAAAGAACTTAAACATGCTCTGGTAACATTTTTTCCTTAAGAGTACTTCAGATAGTTTTTTCAGAATACACAATGCTATTTTGTAATCTCTTCAACCCTCCTTCCTCACAAAGGATTGGCTTGTGGTTTTTGTTGTCATTAAAATTCCTTAGAAGTCTTTTTTTGATCACACAAATGTGACTGGGAATGATTGCCCTCGTCCCCATGCCAAATTCAAAATAGCAAACCTTCAGACATGAAATTAGATCTTAATTGTACTGGATAAAAAGTACAACAACCTGATTTATTATAGGCTTTCTTCCCTTCAACTGCAGTAAATGTCAGGCAACAGTAAAAGTGCAGAACTCTCTAGTTGTTTGCCATTAATTCCATCTGATCTCCCCATTTTTCACTGGAGCTTGAATGAATATAAATTTCTCAGTATGACATACACATTGATACAGAAAAACCAGGAATCTGTTTATAGTGACATTTCTCTAATGACTTAATAATTAATAGTTACTCCCTCTCACAATTAAATTGAACAGAGCAAAAGATTATCATCATAAAGGAAGATTTATTATGCTTTTCTTTTTAATGCTGCTCTTGTATGAGCATTTCAAGCTGAGATCTTAGCAGTCCATGCATTGCTGCTTAGTACATTGCTTCCAGCAGGCTTTCAAAGTTATTGTTAAAATAAAACCTACCTGAAAATGCTTTGTCATTAATGTCTTCCGATCATCTTCAATTTGCCGAAACTTGGCCTTCAGCCCTTTCATTTGTGTTTCCATTTTTAAAACGTACTGGAAATCCCTCTGAGTCCGTAGATTTAAAACTTCAATAGATTGGGACATATTCTGAACCTGTTAAAGAAGAACACTCTCTAAATGCACTTTTTGTTGCTTTTCTTTTTTTTCCTAGTTAGGTAGTTAAATGTCAGGCAATAAAATGTGCTTATGTCAATGCTTTAGTTATGAGTCATTTATACCACAGTATAGTTTTAAATTCCATAACTGCATGACAGTACAAAAATTTGGAAACAGGGCTAACAGAGGACTATCAGCAGCAAGACCTTGAAGCCATTAAATGATTCGGACTAGCTTTGAGGTAAAGAGAGAGATCCTTTCAGCACCATTATCAATGGGTTCAAAAAAGGCTGTTAAGCAGTAGAGTCTACGTTTACACTTGTAGTAGATGCTGACTGTTCTTCAGGATGTGCTGTATAGCACATGTTTCCTCCCAAGAACTTCAGGAGGGACAGGGCTGAGATTTGGAGATTTTGGCTAGTGTGAACAGCATGATTTTTATTGCTTGTAGGAATTTACATAATAATTCAGTATAAGGAATTAATAAGACTATCCAAAGATAAGCTGGGTGTGCCCATCATCATATAGGTGTTTGCTCATGATTTTGTAGGTAGATATAAAATTAGAAATTTTATCCAATTGTCTCATTGGTAGAAAACCACATTTTTTCACAAATGAGAAGTAGTGAATGTTCAGGTAACTTTCGCGGAGCAAGTGACTTTGTAGTTAAAGCGAGCACTTTTACCACAATGAGGGAAGAATAACTGTTAACTAGAGTAAATTATACATATTTTTAAAAGTATCTGTTATAAAAGCAATGTTTTTGCCAGTCATAAAAATGACACATTTTGCAAGTGCAGTTATTCTATTTCAGCAAGTGTGTTGTTTTCCCAAAACATGAAAAAAGTAGACTACTGTAAATGGATTAGGCACCATATTGAAGTTTTGGCTCAAGCAAAAAAAAAAAAAACCCAAACCTACTTTCCTCATAAAAGACAAACCTGGCAGTATTCCTGTTGTTTGCAAGAATATGCAATGTTTGAACTGATATTCATGTTTGAGACTAATACATTTTAACTTACAGAATGTGTGGACTCAGGAAATACTCTTAAAAATAGTATACTTTAGTTATTGCACAGTTCCCATTAGGAGTTCTTAGAAAGTATTTTTAATGAAAAAAAAGTAATGTTTCTTTTTTCTTTGCTTTCTAATTATTGAAAGCAGGTAAATAAAGTCCTTCAGGTCTTAGAAGAACTTTGAGTATTTCCATTTGGCAGAAGATGCATTCACGTAGAGGCTCTAATTAAATGACTGCATGGACTTTGTGAAGCAAAAATATGACATTACATACCCATAATTATGCAGTTCTAATCATAAGAAAATAGCTTTTAGAGACTGATGATTTAGGTTCTTTTCTGTGGCAGCTCAAAAACTGTTGAGATCTTAACACCACTCCAGCTCCCACCCAAAAAGAAAGTACGATTTTTTTACATTAGTATTTTAGTGCTTGGAAAATATGCTAGAGCAAACACTCTGGGACCTGAAGTCTTTCCTCTGTTAAGTAAACAGACAGCCTGAGGGGAGGTAGCTCCTCCTCTGTGTGCTGGTTCATCAATGTCCTCTCCCTGCATCTCATGCTATGGGCTCTGTCACAACCTGGAACTAAGTCCCTGCTAAAGTTCATGGAGGTTTAGGGAGGGAAAATCTGTGGGGATCTGGCACTATATTAGCACTGGAGTGATTTTTCTATAGCTAGAAAAATACTGAAAATTGTATGCTAAAAAATGTATTTTTAAGCTTACATTTTACGTTGCTTTCTGCTGCTGTTCAAACACTCTCTCAGGCCTCAGGTTCTGTACCACTAGCTGTGATACAATAAGTATAACCTTGGTTACTTATACAGGGAATACAGAACAATAGTTTCTGTTTTCATGGTTGCAGCATTTTATCCATTGTTGTTGCAAAATAACACTTCACTGGTTTTACTATATATGCAATAGTGGATAATACTGGAAATAAGAATGGGATTGTTTGGGGAAAATTTGCACCACCAGAAAATAAATAAATAGTACTATCTGAGGAAAGAACAAATGAAAGAAAATTAGAACTGTTTCTCTTCTGTACAGCACGCTTCGCAGATGCTGTCATGTCTGTATCTTGTTATTTGTTGATAAGAGACAAGGAATGACCTTCAAGAGTCTCATATGATTGAAGCAGAAGCTGTAGTTTAAATCCCACAGCAACTAGCTAGTTTGAGGTAGAATTTGTAATTGTTTTTACACAGAAGAATCAGTCCTGTCTGTCTGTAAGGAAGAATTTTGGGAAGAGTGAACAAGACAGAAGATGCACCTTCAGTTTGCTAGATAAGTGGCTTGGGTTGGGAAAGGTGTGATATAAGGAAAATAGACAAATAATGATCAGTGGTGAGAACACAGGTAGGTGATGTACCCTGAAGAAATATTTTTATTAGATAACTCTTCAGTACTCCATTATATATTAAACTTAGAGGGAAAGGAGTGGATTTCCATGGGAAGTTTAGTGATCAAAAGGAGGAATGTGTTGGCAAGACTTACCTTCTCTAGCAGTTGTCTGAGTTGCCTGCTTTTGGCATCTCTTGAACATAGGTTTTGTTCAGGTGCAACAACAGTGCAAATGCAACGGCCATCAGGATCCTGGGCAGAACTATAAACTTGCCATCCTTCCTTGGGGCTAATCTGAGTCTGTAACAACAAAATAATAAAAATAAAGAGAACTGAACTGATTTTTTTGTTGTTTGAAAAACCACTACCTCAGAATATTTTTTTTGTTTGTTTATTTTTGCAGTATACGTTTGCAATGAGGTTCCTCCTAGTCAACATTTCTTACTCTCTTGACTAATTAGACTGGTGCTTTCACACAGTTTGGTCATATCTCACGCCTTCGTAATAGTTCTCCAGTCCTGTCCAGCACACACTGTTTCCAGGGTGGATGAGAACAGTTTTCGGCTTGTGATTCAGCACAACCTAGTTGATTTAATTCTTTGCAAAGGGATGTTACAGTTTTTCATCAGCAGAGAACAAACATGTCCTTTCAGCCTGAATGACTTTTACTTTACACTAATGGAAACAACAAAGACATTAAAGCACAAATATAAAACCTCAAAGAGATAGCACAGTGTGTGTGACTCACGCCCTGGGAATTGGCTCAGAAGGTATTCGGGATGTGGGTTAGCAGGTTTGCTCTTAAAGATGCAGCGCACAGAGAACTGTTTTCCATTGACTTCTACTGCACGTACACCAAAGGGAAAAGAGGCTTGCTGCAGGGTAGTACTGAAAAGTGTCTGGTTAGTCTAGATGAACGGGGGTCATGGCAAGCTTGACATAGTGCAATTAAGACATTGCATGTCCTTCACTGGGACAGAATAATTCTGGAAATTCCTAACCTGTTCTTTTTGACAGCAACCACAACCAAGAAAGAAAAGCAAAAAATCATGTTTGCTTGCAGAGCAGGCTAACAGTGCACTGCATTTAAAGTTTGTGTGATACCTTGTGAGACTAGGTATCTGTCTATTTAATAAGATGTATAGAAATACACAGCATAAGAATGAGGGAAAGTGATATAATTAGATGATTGAAAAGATCCAGGTGATGGAATTAAAAGTAATGAACAGAAGTAGTAATTTTTTTACTTTCTTTTTAAACTGTAGTTTAAAGTTAATATTATGCATTATTCTTTTCTAATAATATAGTACTGACTGCTGAATTTCATAGTGCAGATGCGATTGAAGTAATTTTGGTCTGGACACAGCTAGAATCAATTACTAGTTATATTATAAAATTGTACTAAGTGTCAGCACAGAAAGCAATTATTTAAACTGGCAAGCTTTGATATAGATGCTTTACTGGCAGCTTAGTCCAGAATAAGTTGCAGAGTTCCTCACCTCAGAAGAGGTGCAGTATCTCTGTAGACTGAGGTTAGAAAAGAGCACAGACTTTTCACAACAATGGCTCTTCTGAAGAGGTCATTGAACAAAGCATTGACCTCTTCTACTGCAGTTAATTGAAAGATGAAAACTCTATTGTTCCCCTGTTTGGCAAGGAAAAACAAACTGTCATAATGTAGATGGCTATAAAAAGAGTAATCTCAAAAAAAAGATGAAATTGCCTTAGAGTTTGCTAGAAAGGCATATCCAGAGTTCAGTGCTAAATTATACTGTCTCTATGGCATTCTCTTCACCTTATTTTTTAGGGCAAAGGGAATCTAGTTTAAGACATGGAGAACAATAAAACCTAAACAAAATTATATCTGCAGAGACAGTTTAAATTGGTTTTGAGCAGCTACTAAAATTGTGAGCTTGAAGAAGTGAAGCCTATCAAGGCCGGTAACCCTTGTGAAGTATAAGCTCTACTCACTCCAGTAGTTTCCATGACTCTCTGTAGAACTTATGCCCAGACAGTGTTGTCATGCAAGAGCAAGGACACCAAATTTTTGTTGAAGTTCAGGAACACGTTCGGGAACCTGGAATTTGTGATTATAATTCCTTTAGGACAGAAATACTTAATATGAGTTTATGAAAAATTGTGATATTTGAGCCTTATACCTGCTACATTTAGATCGGTAGCAACTGGTTTTACTGCATTCAAGTAAGTTTTCTACAGTGGAGAATGTATGAGATACCAGGATCATGCACAGTCTATAGTAAAGCCATTATAATCCAGGCTGTGTTATCAAAGGTATTTATGTGTTCTAGTGATGTCATGAGTGCATGTCTTGGCTTTATCTAAGGGGGGAAAAAAAAAAAAAAAAAAAGAACCTTTATTGATTAACTTAGATATTTTCTTACAGAGTCTAACATATGGCTTGATTTTAAAAAGTAACTGCTATTTGGGAAAATATTTCTCATAGTGAGAGACTGCCAGGCCCAATACAAGTGCACGGTTATTGGCGGTCTATGCATAAATAAGCACTCACATAGTACTCCTACAACTTAGGCTACAAATCTTTGTGGTATTCTGTGGTTCCCTGTATTTGGGCCATTAGTGTTCCTTCATCAATTAGGATGGGTCATATGAGTTATCACAGAGAAAAGCAAGCCCGTGTGTGTAGGTGCACTTTGCTTTTTTTTTTTTCCCCTCTGTTATTTTTGACATTTAATCCCTACCTCAAGCAGAAACTGCTGTGCCGTGCAGGGAAAGAGCTAGAAGGCATCAAAACCTTACAAAAGCTACTGAATCTACTCTTCAAATGCAGGCTTACTGCTGACAGGCCTTAGTAAGCAAACAAGAAAAGAAATAACAAGCAGAGAACAGCAACGATAATAAATTACGCTAGTTCTTGAAAATCTGGGGAAAACAGAGGAGTCCCTACAAGACCAATATTAACCATTGCCTTGGCAGGCTGCTGTGCTACAGACTCACTTCATTTACCTCCAAAAGATTTATTTTGTCATTTGCACTTTTATATATTCTGATAAAACTGTTAATAGTTACCTCCACTGTTACTAGTGACAGGGCAAATGGCAGTATGTATGCTTAATACAGTTGCTTAAATATAAACAGTATTTTTTCAGTTTGTCTTGCAATTTCAATCCTGGGTCCGGAACAGAGCTCTAAAGAAGAGGCCCTTTCCCTGACCCTACCTCCTTGTACAATTCTTCTAGCTGAAGGGAGTAAATTGGGAGGGTTTTTTTCTTTTTTTTTCCTGGTACAATATACAAAATTTATGAGCTGTGTACGTGCTAGGAGAGAACTTCTGGAGAAGTGCATGTGCTGCACTGTTCACTGGACAAGCTGGCAGTGGATAACTCTTGATAGCAGTTAAAAACCAGTCAGCGATGACCTCGGTATTACTGAGCACCTGGGACATAAAGTCTCTCAGCCAACATCTAAAGTTTAGAGAACAGCAGCAGATTTGGAGTGCTTGGTTTTATGCAAAAAGAACCCCACATGATTGAAGTTCATTTTTTTTTTTTTTTACTTGGCAGATGTTGCCAAGCTCAGATACTCAGGTTTTTATGATTGTTTCCCCAGCTCTACCGGCACTCCTCTTACCCCTCTTGAAACACAAAATATGCATATACCTCCAACTCAATGAGTGCAAAGAGCATTATTGAAATAATACTTAGGAGGCATTTAGATCAGCAGTGCTCTCTTGTAGCCAAGGGAAGCATGACAGTTCACACTACTTGGAAGCTGAACATGTTAATCTATATAAACACACTGTGTGTGTGTGTGCGTGTATAAATAGATATATGTGTGCTATAATAACTAGTGTGCATCTCATAGTAACTCAGCTGCAACTTTAAACTTGGATTTAAATGTGATAGGGAACTTTATTAATTGTAATATCATATTACCACAAGAACTAGCAATATATACTGTAGTTCAATGAGCACAAGTTACATTTAAGGAAAATAAAATAGAGCTTTGCCTTGTCTTCTCACCTTCTTGCTGCTCTAAAACACAACAGAATTCTGTCTTACAACATCTTTTAATTAGTTTTAAAGTAGTAATATTTAAAGTCTAAATGCAGTGATTTTCTGCAGTAATGTTTTTCTTGCATGCATACATTCAATTAATTAAACTTTGATTAGTAAATGCATCATCTTTAGTTACAACTAAAAAACAAAGTTCTGAGTATAGTGAACTACTGTACAAATAGTTAAATTTACATTTTACATAACATACTATTATGTAAATATCTGATTGCAGTTACACAAAAAGATACAGAGAGAAGAGTGTTTTACTAAACATTTAGGAAAATAGTGTTCTAGTTTAATTTATGAATACCAGTATAGTGTTCCCTCTTGTCCAATTAAAGAATTACTTTCATTTTTAGGCTTCTCATGAGTAGTTAATCACAGCTTTTCTGTAGGTCTTCATTAAGAGAGGCTGCTGTATATGAGCATCAAGGATACAAAGTGATACTTGTGTCATTTGTATTATTCCCATATTAGCCTTTCTAAAATTCTGGCACCCAACCTCCTAGTACCAATTTTATTTTGTTTCTAACAGCTGTTTATTTGCTTAACTGTATGCTGATAAAGAAAAATAGGAAAGAATCAGACCCCTTGCATATTGTAGTGAATAGCGAATATATAACATTATTCGGACAAAAAGAAACCTACTGCCAGAGGTTTTTTTTCTTAATAATGCAATACATTTTTCTGGCACAGTAAACAGGAAAAAAAGTCTAGACATATAAAATGACATTGCTGTACTATTTTTAGCATTTCATGCTCAAGATGAAGGCATTTGTTCTTAAATATTTAAGGATGCTATTTTAAAATCTTTCCTTTCATAGTAAGACCACAACATGCTCACTAATGTGCAGTTTTATGATGCCCAAAGAGAAGCATGCATTAAGTGATGATAGGAAGATTAGTAGCTTAAAAAGAGATTTACAAAGAGGCAACAAACTAAAGCTTTTGCTGCCACTTAAATACTACTTCAGCATTAAGATGGCTTGCAACACATCACAGCTACTTACTAGAGTATCTGAAGTGGTTATTCTGGTGGTATTTAGTCCTACCAGAGATGGGAGAGTTTGGGACATCCAGTTAGAGATCATTGCCATGGTACTAAGAACAGCACCAAGCTTCAGCAGTGGAGGACTCATTGCTGTGGAGCTAATGAGTTTTCATAGTGACTGATTATCAACCCAGTGCAGGCTGGCAGTGAGAGGCGTGACTGCAGCACACAACATCCACAGCATGAAAGGAGATCAAGCTACTCAGATTTAATCATCCATTAAAAACACTCATATCCTTATTTGCCCTCTGTCTTTCTGCTCTTACTAACAAATACTTACGACTATCTTATGCTGACCAATAAATAAACAGTCCTTTCTATGCTAATAATCATTGCAGTTTCTGGTGGGAGATGGCATGGGAGAATTACCTCTTTTTAGGTGCTAGAGAGTCAATTAGCACTT
Source organism: Haliaeetus leucocephalus (assembly GCF_000737465.1). Taxonomy (NCBI): domain Eukaryota; kingdom Metazoa; phylum Chordata; class Aves; order Accipitriformes; family Accipitridae; genus Haliaeetus; species Haliaeetus leucocephalus. The sequence goes on from NW_010972608.1 coordinate 584,733, forward strand.
AATTAGTTCAGTCCTTGCAGAGTGGTATGTGTTCTTGTCTGAAATGCAAAAGCTCAATCACAAACCCAAACACAAATAACCCCCCATTCCCCATCACTGCTTTGGTAGAAATATGCTCAGGTCTATTTCTAAATGTGATACTATACTTGTCCAAGTGGATGGGGAAGAACTGTCAGCCTGCCCATGAAAACACCAGAAACCTTTCTGAACCTTCCTTGATTTGTTGATCTCACATAAATTACAAACATCAGTGACTTTCTAATTCGCACAGCTTGTCATTACGATATTTGTTGTTCATAAAAGAACATTGAAGCAGTAAAGATTCACGTTTCTCAGTGTTCTTATTAGTTTACAAGTTTTTATACTGAGAATTACTGCATTACATCCAGGGCTGGCAGACTCAGTATGTCTTCATTGCTGTTTGGATGGGAACAGAAGACAAATTGTGGGTTGCTCATGTAGCTTTTTGAGGCTTCTTTTGGCTCTAATTTGCTTTTAAATCTACTGTTCTCTAGTGCTGTAGAATGATCTCCAGGTTCAGTAGCAATTTATCTTATTCATAAATTTAAGAAGTGTAGGGAAAAAAAAAAAAACCACACCAGAAAAAAAGAGTGTAGAAATCACTGTGCCATTGAGGTAGTTTTACTTTCTTAGAATTATTTTAAAAAGAAGGTATGCTGAGCAAGGGTTTCTAACAGCAATTTTTTTAGAGAGAACTTGCTTAAAAGTTTGCAGAGAGATAGACTACTGTATTTTTCCCAGAGGCAGTTACGCACTTTGTTTCTGAATTTGCTTCCAAAAGACTATATTTTTCTTAAGGAATTTTGGTGGCTTGTATGAAGGAAATCTGTAGTGAAACTGAAGGGATGTATTTTTATAGGAGTGTGTGATCGTGAACGCATTTATTAAAGTTACTAAAACCCTACAAACAGTTTTTCAGATTCTCAGAGCTCGTACACCAAATTCAGACTAGACTTTTCCAATATTCATTCAGCATTATTTCAATAAATCTCTGCAGTTTAATGAAGACACATGGAAAATTAATTTTTTAAAAAGAAATTGAAAAACACATTATTATATAATCTTATAAGGAGTCTTCCAGCAATAGAATACAGAGAGAAATTCTGTGTATTCAAGTATTATATATTTTCTGGGAATTACGCAGTAAGGTGAGCTGTGAAATGTTTCAAATACTCAGAAAACCTAATTCACTGAAGAGATGCATTTGAAAACAGTGAAAGAATATGAGTTTGCTTATATATGGCTTCTGCACAGAAAAATAAGCTTTTTGCTGGTTTCTCTGTATATATAGATATTGTAGTAAAAGACCTAAATATGAAAACGATAATCAGTTAAATACTAAACGTGTTGTAGTTTTGTTTACCTGTAGCCTGTTGAACGCACACACTTGTTTGCATGCATTTTGACTTATTTCACATACTTTGTCTAACTGATACCAAAACTCCTGGACAAAATAACACAAAAGGGCTGTTTTAACCAGAGAACTCCGATCGCTTTCAAAATATGAACTGATAGTTGATTATGCTGATGTCTGAATAAAAAAACCACAGTTTTTTTTGCTCAGTTCCAAAAAAGTATCCCAGTAAAAAAATGCTGTACTGGATCAGTCTCCTTGATCCATTTAGCTCCTTTCTCTACCAATGGCCAACAGTGGATGCTTAAAAGAGGACTGTAACAGGAGAACAAACATATAGTAATACTTTTCTTGGTGTAACCTTCCAGCAAACTGTGGTACTTATTGCTGTGTTCAACAGTCTTTCATGATGCTTTCTGCCATGAATTTCTCAAGTAACTTTTTAACTCATCTGTACTTTTAGGAGGCACTGGCATGCAGTTCCACAGTTTAATTATGTCTTGTGTGAAAAACATACTTACTAGAAGTCATGATTAGATTGCAAATTTGAGAAATGCTGTGTTCAATCCAAATCTGCAATTTTCCATTGGAAAACCTTTTTTTTGAAAATTATAACCTTCACCTACTTCCAACAACCAGAATTGCTTTCAGCTACTTAATAGAAAAAAACCCTTCATCAGTGCATTTGGATACTGCAAATATGGTAATCAATCCCATGAAACAACTCCGTTTTGTTAAATCTCATAACACTATTGATACCTTTGAGAGCCAGTGGTGACTCTACTTTCTGTTGTTCTATTGACTCCAAAGGAGAAAAGTAAACATAATCGCTCCCCTCCTGACTGTTTTAATCTTGGAGAACTTATATTCAAAAGACAATAAAAGGCTTTTCTGAAGTCCAGATGAATAATTACTGCTGATTATCCTTAATCTAGTGTATTGTCAACTCCTGCAAAGAACACTGTTTGCTTATTATGATTATTCCTAACAGATGACATGCTGCGTGGTTCTTGTGATACAGTATTCATTAATGTAGTTTAGAACCTTATTTTCTTCCAACTAGTTCACCTGCTAAAGAGAAAACCTCCTGACGTGTGATTCACAGTATCGCTGCTAGATACATCTTTAAAGAGCATAGCAGGAGATAATCCTCTAGTACTCTTGGCTGGTTATATAAATTAAAATTACCATATAGTTCGTATCTGGTTGATATCCCCATGGTGCTGAAGTTAGATTCCCCTATAACTGCACAAGGGCTTTAAAGTGCATTTGCACTGTAGTGCAGGGATGATGGCAGGTTGTAGAGGTATTTGTGAGACTTCTAATGCAGCCCTAGCCTAGGGACTAACAGTAGTGTAGTTTACACTGGAAAGCTGCAAAACTGTTCTTCTAGGACTGTATATAAGTATGTGGCAGCTGTGTCCTATACTGCTGCCAATTTAATGCTAAACTTGGGTTCCCTTACATAGGCTACACCTTTCCCCTAGATAGGGACATTAGTTGTTCAGTGTAATGTCAATCTTCTATGTATCTAACATTCCTCATCTCATGCACCCATTTGTCAAATAGTTGGTTCAGAGTAGTATTGCAAGAGAAGACGTATGTGGGAACAGAGACAGTCTCTGAAAAGTGGAAAAAGTCACTGGAACTATATTTTGTTTGTGTTCTTAGCAGAACTGTAGAAATGTCCCCAAACCCTTTCTGTTAAAGAACTAAAATTTTAAAATTATTTTAGCTGTATTTTGCCATAAATATTTGGGTAGATTTAAAAATGGCAAGCAAATAGTAGAAAATTTTTGTGAGAGCAACACCTGAAATCACATACACAAAGATCTTACCAGAAGCCACAGAATAACTGAATAGTTATTCTCATCTTGTCTCATTAGGAAGTAGAAACAAAACCTTATGATCTGTGTTTCATTTCAGCTCTGTGTTTTGCTTTTGTTTTTTTAAAAAGGTGCAATTTCACATTTCTAGTCTATGGTAAACTGCTATGAAGTAGTTTTCTGAACAAGAGCTAGAAAGCAACAGCAGTTCTAAAATCTGAACATTATTCTTTATTACTGTGACATTTCTATTGGTATGATAACTGCTTCTTTTCATAGCTAACTACTCCTAAACTCAGTAAAAGCTAAAATATTTATACAGAATAACTACAGATGCCATATTTTGATCTTACATAAAAGTATGTGAATCTGTAATAAAGTTGGTGTTGTTAGCAGAGTTACTGTATACCAGTTCTATAATATTCAATTATTATATTATAAACTATTAGGGGCACTAAAGGTATTATTAAGATATTGTATGAATGGCCTTATTTATCATTATTATATAAGAAGTTGGAGACTCTTCTAGTCTCTGATATTTACTTTCACTTTGAGATCCTCTTGCATTTTGATGTGGGTTAAATAAAGTCTAATGTATACAGCCCAACGCTATCACTGCTGAGGTATGATAATCTCTGTATTATAAAAAGTAATTAACGTCAGTATTAGGAATATCAACAAAACAAATGTCCTGAGAGTTAGCAGTATATGAACACACACACATAAATGCATGAAGAATGCCTAATTATCTCCTGGCTGGAGGAAAAGAAAAAGTGATTGTAAGAAAGAGGAAAGAGTGAAGTTCAGCAGCAGTCCCTTAGCCCTCATGGCAGCTTTTTTAATGTATGTAAAAAAAAAGTTACCTTATTCCCAAATATTTCTTACAATTCAAAATCATGGGCATGGGTAAATGCTATAAAGCCTTTGCCTAAAACCTTGCTTTTTCTGCAGATAGAGATCCAAGTGATTGCATACTCACGGCTCAGCTGTCTTAAATAGCTTCCTTTGAAGGAGAGCAAAGTCAGGAATCTTAAATCTCAGTAAGTTTGTACTTTGACAGGTTGGGTTTAGAAAGTAAGTTCATGCATAAAAGTCAAAGCTTCCCTTGTTATAGTGTTGTTCTATAGTGTATAAAGTTCTTTTTCTTCATGTGATATATTCTAGTGGTGACTCAGTAGTACACTGATTTTAAAAATGTATGTCAGTACATTAGTCACGTTCCTGAGCATTATTATTTATTCACATAAGGTTAATGCATGTATAAAGCAAAGTTCTCGGAATTTGAATAGCAATTAAAATTCAAAGAGCTGCAGGTGGACTTAGAAAGTACATCTTTGCCCTTTCAGTTCAATTCCAAATCTCTGACTTTAGAAACACTGAGAAAACATTAGCTTCTTTGTCTAACTCTATGTTTTTGTTCAACAAAAACCTCTGGCTTTGCAGTGTTACTTGTGAGTAGTAATATCCAGGTTCTTTGTAAGAGCAGATTGAGAGGTATGTGCCCTTTCTAGAGAATATCTTTTCACCAGCTCATCTGTGCATACACAGTGACATTCTTCAGTTAGGCATCTCCACTGATAGAAAAAAGTACTGAGCAAGGAATTTTTAAAGTCTGTTATCCATGACATGCTTCTATACCAATGCTGTTGAGGTGACATTCTTTCTGAAGTAGTCTTAACTATCTGCGTATTAATTTTTCAGGCTTCAGGGAGCTTCCTTTGAATGAAGGAAGACATTGTTCTTAGAGAGCATTTTCATGTTCTTTTCCCACCTATTCTCTTGTGTTCTGCTGTTAGCAATACCCAAGTGTACAGAGTAACAAAATAGCATGTCTACAGTGGGCTTAGTTCATGATGAGAATTGCCTGAACCTAGAAGCAGGCTGGGCAGTGTGCTTTAGGAAAGTTTGCAGTTAATTGAAACAGCTGGGGAAAAAAAATGGGCAGGGAAGGACTAACTGAAATGAAAGCAAAAACTTCTTCATTTGATTTCCTGCCATTTTAATTTGCAATAACATTTATTATCACATACTCAGTAAAACCTCATCACTTTTTCCCTCAAATGTGCGATATGATGATGGATCTAATGGGAGAAGAAGAGTTCAGTGAAAACACCCTTTTCTGTTCTGTCCCCTTTATTTCTCTGGGTGATCAAGGTTATTCATGCTTACTCAGAAAGCTTCTTTTCTAAAATATAAAGAGATATCTACTTAGTAGAGAGTGACTAAAGATTGTGCAGAGTCCTTTTCATTTCAACACTGGCTGGGAATCTGCATGCTTTTGGAGGATCCTGGGATCCCTCCTCTTGCTGTGAAGATCTATAGAATGGCAGGGTGCAATGTTCAATGGTCCTGGGTCTGGAATTAGTTGGGCATCGCACAGTAATGCTGTTTCAATGTTCTTTTGAAAACTGTAGGGACTGGATATAAGGATTTATGAATAATTCCTTCTGGAGTAATCCTCATGCTTAAGGTTTTTAACTATGTGTAATTTTGTCTTTTTTCCATCCTCAAAACACATACTATTCTGTTGAAGGCAGGTAAGGCAGAAGAGCTGGCTTTCACTGAGGATTAATTTAGAAAGAAACTTGTTCTTCTAAGATGTCTAGAAGCTGAAATTCACCATGAAGTTAGATCATATATAATCCTGGAGTAGAGCTCGAGCCATGAAAATCGGTGAATTCTGTTGTAATTTAATAAAATAGGTGGTTTCAGCTGGCTCTGACTGCAACTAGATGTCAGAAAACAGATGTAAGATAGAACAGAAGTCCATTTAAACTCTCTGAAAATGGCCAGTATAACTGAACCTTCCTCTGGTTAATGTATGCTTACAGCTTTTGGCAGTCAGTGGTTACAGACCCCTAAACTGGAGGCTGCCTGTGGACTGTCACATTTAATAGCCACAGGTAAATTTGTTCAGTCCCTTTGTAAAAACTCCTTGAATCTTTGTAAGAAAGAAAAAGACAAAAATGAAGAAAGTAAAAATGGTTTGTACAATGAAATTCCCTGTAAAAGGGGAATTTTGGCTTTGGGAAAAGACTAATGGGCTGTGTTTGTACTTATAAACACAACAGGGTTGGGGCATGGTGTTGGACACTGGCCCATAGCAAACCATACTGTTTGTTGTTAACACACACCCTGATCACCTTTTCCTTTTATGCTGGGCATGATTCAGAGTTAGATGGTTTGGAGATGGATGCAGCATTTCAGGAGGGAAAGAGAGTAGTTTTGGTGTATGGAAAGGAGCTGTGCCTGGGGGGTCCAGAGTGCAGCTCATCTCCTTTTTATTTAGTAGCATAGTTGTATTGACATTTGGCCAAGTGCTGTCTTTGGAACTAAGAGCAAAGGAACCATCTACTGTTGTTTGATTTCTGCTGTATTCTTACAAACAGGCCTTTGTATGTTCTTTGTAAATTAACAGCTTTGCATTACAGAAACACGGCTTTATCCTTTTATTTCCTGATGCAGATAGTTGTCAAGACTCTATAAACTGATTAATGAAAAAGTGGAATTGGGAATGTTATCCTACTGACTTGCCCTTCATCCCACCATGTTTCATGTGTCCTTTTGGCAAGTCTCTTCTCAAACTGTCAAGTCATACTGATTCCCTCTGCTAACATATCCCTGTCATATCCTCTGTAAGAATGAAATAAGGAAAATTCTTCAGAATTCTAAGCTAGTGCTTACTGCCAGTGGTCTGGCAGCCCACAGGCTACAGTACATGTAGATACTAACAAAAAATGTATACGTTTAACCAGCATGGCACTGATAATGGCATTTAAAGGCAGTAGCACCTTCCTGTTAGGATTGGCTAACAACAGTGGCATTAACAACATTTCCCTTCTGAGATATGAAGATCTCTTTCAGTAGGCAGAAAGACTGAGAAAGAAAATTATGTGGCTGTTCAGAAAGCACTGCTTGTGTTTCCTGCAAAATCCTCAAACCCCAAGATTTTGTGAATGTGTCTCATTGCAAGCAAATCCATTTTTAATGTATACTGTTTCTCAATGCCATTCTGGAAGGACTAGTTTACTTTTAAACAGGGATGAAAGCATACAAGGAGTGTAAGTGAATACTGAGAAAATTCCACGGGTGATCTTTCCTGCAAGACAGAGGTGTTAATCTCAATGGTACGGGCAAATTCCAGTAGGGTTAGCTATGTTTTGTCTAGCAAAATGCTTCCTGTGGTTTCAGCTGGATACTGTAATCTGTTCTAAATGCTGTATAGTGCTTTGAGTGCAATGAAACAGGTGCTGTGTTTCACCTCAGAGATGGCTGCATTTCAGTAGTGGGTAAAATAGTCCATGTATATGCCACAAAGCATGATCTGAGATCAAAGATGCTATAAAATACTTTTGTGTTTAAATAAGGGTATAGAAAGCAACCACTTGCTATTTTGTAAGGCTGTAACAATCCTGAAAGTTTCTGATTTGAATAATGCTGAGAATAACTAAAGATATTTATTTGGAAATTAATCAGAATTGTATTACTTGCAGAAAAATAATAAAGTATCTCATAGGCCTCATTGAAATGATGACGTATTATTTTTCTAGCTGCCTTTCTTATTTCCTATTTATATTTTACAGAACAGAAATAAAAGTTTTAAAACATATTTTACTTACAGGATTCAATTGCTCATTTTTATGAATCTTGCCTTTTACCCTGGTTTATTTCCCCCCCCCCCCCCTTACTGAAATTATCAAAATGGGCATGCAATGCTCTCGGTGGCTGAGCTAGGTCCATCCTCGTGAGGGATGGGTGCCACAGGGCTCCTGAGGGCCAGAATGCTACTAGCAACTGAAGCTTTTCATGGATGAGGAATTTGGATGTCAGATTTGAAGGTCCAAGGTTCTGTTCCCAGCCCCTAGTGAGTGAAAAGACAAATATATTAAATTGGTGCTGTTGTCTGAAGATAGTACTGTGAGAAATGCACTTCTGTAATGCACAGCAGCGAACAAAACCAAACATAAATATGAAAAACCCCACAAATGTGTTCCCGATGTTGTGAAGATCAGTGCTCTTACCTCTCATGTAGTAACTCTGGCTTGTACAAATAAATAAAAAACTAAATAAAATGTGGTTTAATCTTGGCTACCATTTTTCTGAAATGACAAAATGCCAATTTTGTAAGTTTTGATATGGATGATTGAGATTTCTGCATATGGGTGAGAAGCATGATTGTAAAAGCTGGTTTTAACATGAGAAGTTCACAATAAATTTGTAAAACTTGTAGTAGAAAGGAAAAGAAAGCTGCAGGGAAGAAGAGAGAGGGGAAAACAAATGGAGCTGCAAGTACTGAGACATACTTAGTGGTGAGGTATTAGGGACTGCTGCCTCTTTGCTCCTAACTTATCACTTGAATATAACAAAAGAAAGATACCTAGAAGACAGAAAACCCAAAGCATCTTTTTATAAATTTAGTATTTATGCATGGGACAGTGGCAGTCATGCTAGTGTGCCCATCGTCAGCATGGTCATTCTCTCACCTCAGGTATACTCCTTGCTTTGTGAGGGTTGATATCCTTCCTTGAGAATTAACAAAATCTTGAACTGGTTAATATTCTTAGTATTGGAAGTTGCCTCTTTTTTGGGACATATAAGGCTACTGTAGTTCATACAGCTTATGATTTTCCAGGATCCCAGGCTCAGCAAGTTTGTTGGACAACCACAGATATCCACATTGTTTTAAAAGAAGTAATTTGTATTCTGACTTTCCTTCCTCCATTTCTACCAGCAGTTTGACTTAGGTGTGATTGACATACCACTTTGCAGAGTTTTAATATTAGCACAATGCTCAGAAAAATCCATATATGCAATAGTTAGCAACTATTAGGAGGCCATGTTCTTTTGATTAGAAAACAGTGGTGTATGTTGAAAGTTCTCATAAAACTTGGCACAGAAAACTGTGAGCCAATGTAAACACTGAGATAAATGTAGAATATTTCTTCAAACTTGTGGAAAATAAAAACTGGAGAGATAGTCTAAATGACTGTGTTCACAATATAACTAGGTGGCTTGCATGGTGGTACTTAAAGGTTAATCATTTCAGTGCTTGTGATTCCTCACCCTGTAATGTGTTATCCTTTACCCCATTTTTCATGTGTCTCTGAAACAGGCATTGAATCCTATTCTCTGAGTTAGAAAGCTGTGGTCTTGGACTAATAATGAGTGATTTTTCAGGGATTACAGAACACGACTGCAGCAGTTGAGATGGTGGAAAATGGCTGGGCTTTGTGTTGCTTTGCAGTCATGCAGTGGAATGTCTGATACTACAGGCTATGGCAGTGAAAGAGAACAAAGCTTTTACAGCACAGTAAGCAGTTCTGACATCAAAACTGATCAATGACTTATCCCACACAAAAGGCTCACATTCCAGCTTCCAAATGCGAGGTATTCTAAAAAAATAATGGTACACATCATGTCACATTACACTTATTCTTTTATAGTTGCATTTTATGACCAAAGGTAACAAGGTGATTCCCAATTTACGAGATGACTGGAATGTTGCAGTTTTGCAGGGTTCAGTGAGCTGACAACAGAGGAGTATAAATGATGAAGACTCAGGCAATACCAGATCAGAAGCCTTCTGTTTACTGACATTCTATATACAGTCTGTAACCTATATTTTCAAAATGTCTTTTCAGCAGTTTAAGGTTATTTTTTATCATCTCCAGCACTTAATCTCTGTGTGCAGTCATAATCCTCTGTTTACAATATCAAAATTAAAAACTGTAGAGATGACTATTATCTCACAGGAGAAAAATATGAAACGTGTGAGGAGTGGGCATCAATGAATAGCTTAGAAGCAAAGATTCCATTTCCAGAGAAAAAGGTTTCTGTCCACAAGAAGTTCGATGCAGGCATTTTTCTTTCTACCTTGAATTAGGGGGAATTCACCAATTAAGAATTGCAAAGTCAGTGAGTCTTTAAAGGACTGCTTAGCAATGTGATTGTGAAGAATAAAATTCATTGGCAAAGCTGGTGAAGTTTTACATAAGCATTTAGATCTACTTAATAAAAAAGGGCCAAGATTTTGGCTAATGAATGCATTTACATAACTTTCAAGATTTGATATTAATTTTACAGGGAAATTTAACTCATTAGCAAAGGAAAGAGAATTTTAATAAAAGATTTCTACTAAATCTTGTAATTTGTTTCTGCAGCTTGGCTAACAGTGGTGCAGAAAGTGAAGGAACTATTTGCACAAAAGCAAAAAATAACCTTGGACACACAACTTGTGCTGGAGCTCCTGAAAGGTGTTTTCAATCCAAAAAGATCATTTAAAAAACATGCACAAACTCATCTCAAGGATTACAAAACAAGAAAAGGAAATTTCAATCCAAACTACTGTAAAGGTCATGAGGGTAAGACCTCCCTCCCTCCCCCAATATCAAACAATACACAGCATTTTGAAAGCAAAATCACTGTATTCTTCAGGTATGTTGAAACCTGAAAGTCTGCAGAGGAAAAGTTTTAATTCATTTCTGTGATATAACCATATCTTAAAATGGAGATGACTAAACTACAGTCAATTACACAGTTCGCCTGAGATGCATATTTGGTTTTTATGAAAGCTTAAGTTCCAGACTATCTGGTATGCACTCTTCTGTAATTTAAAAGGAAAAAAAACCCCATCAGTCATAAAACATAGTACAGAATACAGTACTCAAGATCCAGATACGTAAACACAGTCCTCTTGCACCCAAACAATTCATATATCAGTCCTTCATACACTGGAAGTAACTGAGAATATTGATACTTTGGTTGTCAAGATAGAAAAGCTGTTGAAATTGAGTCATCATTATTGCTGGAGCTAAAGGTGAACTTCTTTAATCATGGGAAAGAATTTTGCTGTATGATTTCTGTGAACCATCATTTAGTATTATGCTTCATAATAATGTCTTTCATAAACAAACAAAGCATCATAATTTTGGTCTTCATAGTGAGCAGAAACACTTTGATTTTCACCTGGAAACCCAGTATGCCCTTGTTAATAAAAACATCAGAGACATGATGTGTGCTCTACGTGACATATTGCTTAGAGGGGTGAACTGTCTTTTTCAGCATCTTGATAGCAAGAGAGAGGTAGGAAATGTTATAAGTAAGTAGAGCTTACATTTTCAAATGTAGCTTGGGAGGACAAAATTATGAAGTATTGAATATTTCCAGTAAAATCCATGTGAAAAAAATCTGGCTGCTTTTCTCTCAAAATCTTAATCCATCTTGAGAACACTGGAGAATAGTGCCTCAGAACTGAACTAACTTTTTCAAAGATCTGATTATACCGTATCTGGAATTTTATTTCCTACCTTTTATCCTGAGCCAAGTAAAGCATATTAGAGTTATATTTTTTGAATCATATTTGAATCACTCAGTACTTCAAAATATCCCATAGAGAAATGATTCAAGAACACAATGAAACATTCTTTTCAGGCACTTCTAAATAAAAGGAGGTTGATGATTGCTGGTGGGCTTAAAATATTTGGTATTTGAAATATAATAAAATTATTATAGCTTTCCTTTCATTATTTGAAGCCTAATAAAATTACCTGCAAGTTGCAGGCAAGGTGCTCTTCCTGTTAAGGGGTGTGACTTCCCATTCTGCTGCTTAAGAGGTGTAATGCAGAAATAATTATGACTATACAGTTCTTTTCTGTATTTTACAGCTGTCTGTCCTAACCAAGTGAAAATTCTGTTCTGAGTTTTTGTCTTGCATTAGTGTGTTCCTCGCCAAGGTTCAGATCTCCTGGTGTTGAACATATTACCCACTGCACATTGACTTTTAAAAAGCACCAAGATGTTAAACCATAAAAGTAAAAACTATTAATGTGAAACTGGAAAAAAATTGATACATCTTAGCCAGTTTGTCAAAGCACTGGTGGTGTTAAGGCAATTAACTAGTAATAAGAAAGCATTAAGGTCCATCATTGTTAGCCTTGGAAATCAGTTTTAAATTTATAACTAGAATAAAATAATTTAAAATCTATATAAGAAGAGATGGTTTGACAGAAACAGGAGGATGCTGAAGAAAATACTGCAGAGGTCAAAAGTGGGAAGCTGAAGAAACTGCATCTCATATATTTCTTTTTTATTGACTTCTCACTTTTGATGGAACAGCAAATTATTGTTTATTTGTTTTCTTATGAATGTAACACATAGTCAAGCTGTCACAAATAAGGAGAAAAGTGATTCCAGATGGAACCCACCTCAGCCAATGCTTAGGGAAAATACTTGATTTTTTTGAGCCAGATGGGATGCCATAGGGCTATTTGCAAGAATTAGGTGTTTTTTTTCTTTAATGTAACATATAATGTGGGGGAAAAAAAAAGATGAAAATATATTCTCTAGCTTGAAAACATGGTTGCTGCAGGGGAATGCCTGCTGCCTGTGTTCTTATTTCTCATAAGCTTTCTTGCAGTTAAAGGGGAAGGAAAGGGTCAAAGGAGCAAGGAAAGTAGAAATATTAATGCATGACTTTAGCAGTGTGCAGTCAGTGATAACAAGAAAACTTGCTTAATGGATAGGCAGTAACAGATAATTTTAAAGATGTTGGCTTTGTCAATAGAAATAAAACCCAATAAACCAATAATTAGCTTGTTGCAGCTTCTTGCCTATTTTAGACTGTTTAGGAAACAGACTTCTGCAGATCTTAAATCTGATGCAGGGGATGACCACCTGAGGCTGAAGACTGTTAATAATACTTTTCTAAATGATCTCCATTGGGAGCTCTTTTTCTTTTACTACCACATGCATGTTTTACAGATAATACATTTCCTGAAGGGAACTTCAACAAAACCCAGCTTGAATTTATACCATGTTTTCCTGGAAGAATTTAAGTGGAGTTTTAAAATAAAGTGCTAAATTTTAGCTCTGGAGTAACTTAATTCAATGACAGTCACTTTGCAAATGTTTTTTGCTCATTATCGTCAAATAATCAAAATCAGTTTAAAGGCAAAGCATGACTTGCATGATTTGCACAAGAGGTATATCACAATTCTTTTGGTCTGGATACATTACCTTTGCTCACATTGTTAAGCTCTGCTCTGGACTGTGAGATTTTTGATTCATTATTCAGTGTACTAAGGATGCAGATGAGTTATTTCACGAGTTAAAGGGAAACTCAGTAGATAAAGTTAGTGACATTTTTTCATCTGTAGTATGATGAATTAAAAATAGTCTGATGAATTTAAAATATTAAACTTACCACTGGAGATTTTGTTAAATGACTTTGATATAAAAAGAAACATTTTGGAATGCTTCCTTTTAATCAATGGTTAATATATGAAAGAGACAAGTCCCTAGGCTGCAAATGACTTTTTGATTCACAGAAAGCTTGTCAATCAAGTCACTTTACATAAATTCAATGGTTTATTAGTAACGTGAATGGATATTTTGGGCTGAACAACAAATTCTCATTTCAGAGGGTTTAGAATAAATACCAGCTTAGACACTTTAATTCTTTTGAAAAATTGATAGAGACTTGAAATATACTTACTTTGTTGTTTAACAGGGTACTGGATATATGTAGTCATAATCTAAAAGCACAACAGCCTGTGGGAATGATCTAGATCCTGGGAAAGCAGACCACAAACCCACACTTAACTGGGGACATTCAAGCAATCTTGTTTTATTCTGAAATCTAACCGAATGTTTTGCTGCTGCAGTCTTTCATGTTTATTTATTGTTAAGATACATGTCTGAGCTGTACAGAAGAAGCTGTTTGCAGTTCTTGTATGTTTTTGATTCTTCAGAACTCATGGTTATGGTTTCTTAAGCAATACAAATTGCCAAATTTTTCCTTAGCAAACCATTTTCTCTAACTCTATCAGTTGGTTTAATAAATGATAAGACCTCTTCCTAAAAAGTTTATATAGCTTATGTACATACATGGATGTAGAACACTCCCTTAACATGTATTAGTTTTCTGTGCTATATTTTGCTTTCTGGGTTTAGAACAATTGATTTCAGAATCAGATTCCCAGATCTGGATCTCTTTTCAGAAGAACTCTGTAATTTGACTCCAGATTTTCCATCTTTCCTTGCAGGGTCAAATACTTTCCTAGGTGGTGTAGTTTGAGGGTACCTGTATAAAGAAATTGAGGTATCGGACTGTAGACTTAGATTTGCTAAGGTCCAAGCCATCCTAGGATGGACTTCCCTAGTAGTTCCTTGAGGGTATGATTAATTGCCTATAAATAAAATTTGGACCGTGCAGTATGTTTAGAACAAAGTGCAAAACACAAAGCAGTATCCCAAGCAGTCTTCCCTGATGACTTTCATTCCCACTGTGAACTCCTAGATGTATGGGAAATGTCATGGCTATAAATCCCTTAGGCTGATCAGCAGTCCCAGAGACAAACAAGAATATATTGGATTTGTAAATATTTCTTTCAAAATGTAACAAGATATCATATATAAATGAGCTCATTTGTCTGATGCTATCCTTTTTCAATGCATATCGTTAACTTGAAACATATGGAAAATTAAATGGAGGTAAAGGTAAGGTTCAGGCAAACTGTTTCAATTGGTTTAAAATAACAATGGCCTGATCATGAATACAGAAGAAACTATGTCTGACTCCTGCAGCCTGAATGGAGTACTCCTCTCAAGCCTGAAATGTGGGATCATAGACACATTGGAGCAAGGAGGCAGAGTGGAGGAGATAGGAAAAGACTGGTTTACATAGAAGATGAGAAACTCCAGCTTTCACCTTGGTTGCATTTTGCTCTAGAGCTAAAGCTGGAATGCTAAGGTTGAATGTATAAAGGCTACAAATACTATCTAGATATAAATACCATTTATTGTTTTTACTCTTTCTCTTTGCACTTTGGGCCTTGGAGGAATTAGTCTTTAATTCAGAAGATATTGTTCCTGTTGCTGCAAATTCACCTTGTCCTGGACTTGGCAAGGGTGCGAGAATCTCATGACACCAGTATGGGAATGAAGGTTGGGAATCAGGCGGTGCAAGAGATTCACAAGAAGAACGGCAAAATCTCTTGCTTTGACTCAAAAGTGAGGTATTAGAAGTCAGATGATTAAGGAGGGAGCAAATGGAGTCTCTAGTGAAGCTTACTTGGCAGTCAAAAGAATGTGATTATAATAGCTTTTTACTGGGGTGGAAATATCCAGTTTCCCCAGAGACCAATCTGGCTTAGCAATGCAGACTTTCTGACCTCATATTCTAATGCTTACTTCACAAGATGCCTCATTTCTCCTTATGTAATGAATCGGAAACAACATTGTTTCAGAGCACAAAATGCAAGTACTGCTCCATTAGACAAAACAATTCTCCAGGAACTTACCAAATAGAAAAAGAGAGAAAACTGGCCCTACAGTCTATATGTGAAAAATTTCAAATTTTAAATATTAAATACCTGTAGAGAAGATAATCAAACATATTACCCATCACTGAGATAATCTGGAGAAAATAGTGTGGCTGAGATGACTATACAGACCCTTTAAAAATGAAATAGAAACTGAAAGGGCTGACAGTTGGGAATACCAGTATCTTGGAAAAGAAAGAATGTGGTTTATCAGTTGTTGAAGGACAGATGATAAATTCCATATTACTTAAAGCCGTTACTTATGCCAAAGGCATATGAACTGCAATGTAGCTATAACATAGCATACTGTTTTATGCATTATGAATGTAGCCATTAGGATAAAAGCCTTCCAGCATTCCATGCAGACAGTTATGTTGCTGCACAAAGTCACTTGTTAGTAATTATGAAGAATCTAAGGCAATTCACAATCTATATTCATACTGCAATTTAAGCCTTCTGGGTTGGGAAACAGTTGTCTGCAATCTATTGTAAAAGAGGAAACAAGCAAAAATACTTCATAGGCTAATACTTACAAGATTAAATGAGAAAGTAGGGAAGAAGAAGGAAAATAGGATTATACAAATAAAAATAACAGATTAAACCAGAAGGAAATGTATGCAGTAACAGAATAACCTGAGCTGTAATGGATAATTCTGTCTCTCTTAGGCTAGGGGCAGTCACAGTAAAGAAAAAAGAGTGGCAGTGGGTGTTTGGACTTACAATGGTCAGTCTGGAACGTTATTATGGAAAGCTGAATGAGCTAATATTCTTTATTCCTTATTCTATAGTGAGCCTTTTAAATAAGATTTTTCCTCAGTCTAGTATGGTGTTTCTGCTAGGCAATATGCTAACAATCTACCAAAAGAAAACTAGTGTAGCTGAAAATTGAGCTCTTTCACAGGGAGAATGAAACAGAAGAGTAAGAACTAAGGCTGACATAATTCAAGAAACAGATGCTTTCTGGTTTCTGTTAGGATGCTTTGGAACTCTCTAGCTGTCCTGTGCTGGCTGAGAAAGGATGTCTCAGCATGAAGAGATCTCTGGGTTACATGACTCTCTTGCTCATTGTCTTCCTGGACATCTGAGAGAATCACTTGTTGGCATCATAGGCTTCAGTCAGCTCTGATTTATGTTATGATGAGCAGGTTCTCCTGCCAACACCAAGACTGCAGTGCTGCACGTG
>NW_010972608.1:601446-601710 GCF_000737465.1 Haliaeetus leucocephalus
ACGTGATTTATATCAGAGGCTGGTGCCATCGGTGGAATTTTGGGTATTTGGATCAGGGGGAGGTTTACACGGCACCGGGCTTGCTGGAAATAGATGGAGTCCAGCTGTCTCAAAGGGGGAAAAGGATCCTCACTCATGAGATGGCGGGGCTCAAAGAAAGGGCTTTAAACTAGGTTTGAAGGGGGAAGGGGATAAACCTAGGCACACCAGAGATGAGCCTGGGGGCAGCATGCCAACGTCAGGGGTGGATTCGATAGCCCAGCT
>NW_010972608.1:602457-603428 GCF_000737465.1 Haliaeetus leucocephalus
AAAGGGGTCCAGGAAGGCTGGACATTCTTCAAGAAGGAAATCTTAATGGCTCAGGACCAGGCTATTCCCATGCACCACAAGACGAACCACCGAGGAAGATGACCGGCCTGGCTGAACAGGGATCTTTTGCTAGGACTCAAGAAAAAAAGGAGAGTTTATCATCGCTGGAAGAAAGGGCAGGCAACTCAGGAAGAGTACAGGGATCTTGTTAGGTCATGCAGAGAGGAAATTAGAAAGGCAAAGGCTCAGCTGGAACTCAATCGGGCCATTATTGTAAAAGACAACAAAAATGTTTTTACAAATATGTTAACAATAAAAAGAGAGCCAAGGAGAATATCTATCCTTTATTGGATACAGAGGGGAACACTGCCACCAGAGATGAGGAAAAGACTGAGGTACTTAATGCCTTCTTTGCCTCAGTCTTTAATAGGGAGACCAGCTATCCTCAGGGTACTCCACCCCTTGAGCTGGAAGGTGAGGATGAAGAGCAGTATATACCCCCCATAATCCAGGAGGAAATAGTTAGTGACCTACTACGCCATCTGGACACTCACAGACCTATGGGACCAGATGGGATCCATCCAAGAGTACTGAGGGAGCTGGCGGAGGTGCTTGCCAAGCCACTCTCCATCATTTATCAGTGATCCTGGTCAACGGGGGAGGTCCCAGAGGACTGGAGGCTTGCCAATGTGATGCCCATTTACAAGAAGGGTTGGAGGGAGGATCTGGGGAACTACAGGCCTTTCAGACTGACCTCTGTACCGGAGAAGATTAGGGAACAGTTCGTCTTGAGTGTGCTCACATGGCATGTGCAGGACAAGCAGGGGATCAGGCCCAGTCAGCATGGGTTCATGAAAGGCAGGTCCTGCTTGACCAACCCGATCTCCTTCTATGTCCAGGTGACCCGCCTAGTGGATGAGGGAAAGGCTGTGGATGTTGTCTACCTGCACTTCAGTAAGGCCTTTGACACA
>NW_010972608.1:603438-626653 GCF_000737465.1 Haliaeetus leucocephalus
TTTAGTGGGCATGGTTGATGGTTGGACTTGATGATCTTGAAGGTCTTTTCCAACCTAAATGATTCTATGATTCTATGTTAGCCCTTCTCTTCTGGTCTTTTACTGGATACATGTCAGTGGATCCTGAAAAGTGAACCTGTAATCTTTAGGACATTGCAGCAGAAATGCGAGGCTCCAGTACTTTGATACAGTTTTAAAGGAAAAGGACTGGTGCATTACTGTTTCTTCTGAGTTCCTTATCAATAGTAAAGGAGTGTGCATGTATCACTAAAAAATCTCATATACAGTAAGGCTTTTGGATGGTCTTTATTCCATGCTTGAATTAATCACACTGCCCAAGTCTGATTTAGTTTTACTGAAACACAAAGGAATGTACATAGGAATAAAAATTCCTATGACTAGTACCCAGTGAAATGTCTTTAATTCCAATCAACAACTGGAGAGAATTCCCTGCTACAAGCTGACTATTTAATCAATGAAATTATGAAAGAAAACCTCTTATTTCACCTTATGGAACCACTGATTGTTATTTCAGCACTTATTTTTTCCTGCTCATGACACAGATTCATGGATATCTGGTAACTAAAGGAATATGCACAAGAATGCAAATATGGGTTCTGCCTCTGCTCTTGAAGTAATATTTAAATTAGTGGTTACTCACAGGAATTGAAAAGAACAATTAGAATTAAGGAAACTGTACTACAACTTTTTAGAGTTTTGTAAAATATAATATGAATTTCTATAAAATGTGTCATCGTTTCCATCAATTAGTACATTGTTACTTGCAACGTTACATGATCGAATATCATTGACTTCAAAGATATTTAACTGTGCTTTAGTGGATTTCTGAAATAGGAGCACTGAGGTAAACCTTTCCAGGCAAGTGTCCTGTCCTATGCAAAAGAGAAGAGCACTTCCAGCAGACAGCAACACCCACCACTTTCTGACCAAGACCTTGCACAGTACTGTAGGAGGGAGGATGCATCAGTGAGAATGGCTGAAGTTGTTTTAATACAAGTAACATCCTATAAGTTGAAATATAAGTACTCTAAGAAACTTTTCTGGGAAACAGAGGGAAAGTCACTGCTTTGTACTATGTTTTTTAAAAAATACAGTATAAGCTAGTGTCTTTTGTAATTAAGGCAACAGTAACAAAGAAATTAATGAACTGGAAGTGACTTAAAGCCTAAAGGGAACATAAGGCCTGCCACTTATGTTCAGAATAACATTCTTGAACTACAGGCCACACATAATTGCTGACACTTTTCACAGCACTGACTTGATCACTTTTTTCCTTTCTTTTCCATAGCACAGTATTTTAGATCTGCTCAATCCCACCTGCACATTCCATCAGATAGCCCAATGCGTAGTTACAAGTTATGAGTGAGAGCTCTGTAATGCTTAGATGATAAATTCAGTAAGTGATTTTGAAGACTTTAGAGCAAAAGTGAAGAGCTGCATGGCCTGAAGTCTTTGTTAGTTTGAGACAAATTTGTTCCTTTCCCATTTAAGGAAAAGGTCTTATGGTATCCTCTGTCAGCATAAAGCACTCAAAGGTAATTAATTTCAACTGTATTTCTAGGACGATGCAGGGCTGAGATTTTATGATGCAAGTATGTTAAATTATGCAGTTTTGGAGGAACAGATTAAATGTTTTTTTGAGCTTCTGTCTGTGGTTTATTTTCTATGATTGATTCTGTGATAGTTCTGATGAAGGCTGGGAGCACAAGATTTGCTTCTGGGTAGAGGGAGTGAACTGGGAAGGAGAAAAGTTTCTGAAGTACCTCTTTTCATATGAGATTAAAGGGGGGGGGGGAATTCCCCAAAATACCATTAAAATGAGCTATGTTCTTAGAGGGCGGCAGCGTGACAGAAAGTGAGCTCTTCTGATGCAGCTGACAAGGAAACAAGACACAAAAGTCAGAAACTATTGACTAGGCTCTGGTCCACTAAAACCAGTCAAACAGAACAACTGTGGTATCATAGTATAGATAAGCTAGCTGTGCCTCTTAGCTTCTTCTTAAATCAGTGGTTTGTTTGATAAATTTTTAATCTTTTTTATGATACTGGTTCATGTATATCTTTTCTTTCTGTTTGTATGTGAGCTCAGACTATGAACTGCAGAGGTGGCATAATGAAGGTTAATGGAGATCTCAGGTTCATGTAACTCATATGAGTTAGAAATAACTTACTAAAACAGAGGAGGATCAACAAAATCAAATCTAAAAATACTTCATGCAGAGTTCATAACAGACTAAATAACACTTCCACACAGCTGCAATGTAATTTTGCCAAACTGAGATAAATGCCAAGAAAGTGTCAGAGTGAGCAAAGGAAGGGTCCCTCCTGTGTCCCTTTACAAATATTTTTTCTGTATTATTCCTTTAGTAAACAGGGATGGAATAAGAATGGAAAGAGCAAGAAACATTAAAAACCAAACTGAGCGCTGGACTACTCCCTCCCTCCTACAGTTGATACAGGAGTATACGTTCCTGAAATCTCTCATAATTTGTAGTCAAACACACAAACAGCATTCTCTCCCTTATTTTGGTAAACACTGGCAGCATTATGAACTCAGCATTATATTGTGAAATCAGCCCTGTGACTGCTCAGGAAAATAAGGAAGAATGAGTCCTGTTCTTCTGTTCTTCCCACAGAGAGCTATGCAGAATTTCAGGGCAGGGAGGAATACAAAAACAGATATAGGATTGCCTCTTCTCTTCCCAAGATAATCTGCCACTGCAAACGAGCCAGTGTGACAAGAATAGTAAATACTTTCTTATATTAATAGCAATAATTAACATCTTTGGGAGGAAAGGGGGAAAAATTCTTTCTTTGTGCTGTTCATGTAATAGTAAAACAGTCTAATGCTCATTAAGAATTGTATCCCCAGGGCATAATTTGGAGGTAGATGACCTATATAGTTTCCAAAGGCTTAATCTTATAAAGAGAGGAAGAATGGTCTTAGGTCATTGGGAAAGGAGTTGTACTCTACACACTAGAAAAGCTTGAAGTGTTTGGAACACAATTTTCATTAAGGACAAGAGATCAATTTGTGTCACTTGGCAAATAATTCTACTGCGCTTTCATCTTTTCAGGTTCAGTCAGTAAAGAGTAGACTAATTTTACAGTGAGGGTTTCTGGATAGGCATGCTGTGGAAACTCTACGGAGGTGGCAGCTGTCCCAGCAGCACAGTTAATCAGCCATCTCCCAAGTGCCATAGGAACTCCTCAGAGGGACTCCACAAAACTATTTCATACGGGTTAATTGTAGATTATCCAAGCTCAGGTTCTTTGTTCAACCAAATTTTAATTCACAGAAAGACATTAAGTATTTAAGTCTGGAACAAGTCTGACTGAATTCTTTTCCACTTCATTGTCTTTCAAATTGCTCCTCAATTTCTCTTTGGTAATAATAATGATTTTAATTTAGACAGAGACTTTCATCTAAGGGTGTCATAGTATTTTAACATGGTCAGTCCAGCCCAGCAAAAAAGAGGAGTTCTAAAATCCTGTTACCGCCCATACGATATGAACAGTGTGTGTTCTTGTCATGGATATGAAACTACAGTTAAATTCCTAAAACCCTGGAGTACCTGCAACAGAGGTAGAACTGAATGTAATGTCTGTTGTTTGTAGTTGAATATGCCTCTGATAAAATCGAGTCCCTAAGCTGTAGATTTGGTATAAAAAGGTTACCCTATATATGCTATAAATATACCTTCTGTATGATTCTCAGTAATATGTCTACATACTACTTCACAATGTATGGAGAATATATGTGCATGTGTGAGACAACATCACATAAATGCACTTTGCTTCTAGATTATGTACAATAAATACTGAACACTAGATGACAACATACTATCTCACCATTAAACATGGTAATCATGTATTAATAATGTGAAGCAATTGTTATGTAGAGCTAAACCCCTAAATTCTTATTCAGTTGGACAGGTTAAGGATTATGGATTTTGCTCCATATTGTCTGTTCACTAAACATAATTACTTGGTTGCAAGTGTGCATGGTAAAAGAAATTGTGTTGTCTGTCACTGTGTACAGAAACAAAAGATACCATTCCGTTTTTCACACTCTGCTATCACGCTGTTCTCAAAATGGTCTCTGAAAATTGAGCTGAAAAAAAAAGACATGAATTCAAAACTGCCGTATCTGTGTTTTGTAGATTTCCAGTCCTGGTGTTAGCAAATAATGAAACAGCATCTCCATGATAACTAATAGAAAAATGATGAGCAAAATCCTTACTGAGTATAAACGATGTTTAGCTCCATAGGCCTTGCTGTGTATGAAATGCAACTCTGACCTTACCTTAAGGTGGTTGTTAGTGGTGACTCTGGGTATTAAATGTCAGTGTATTATGTAGGTTTAGCTGTCTTCTCAAAAAGCACTGAGCCCCATTGTGTCTTTTGATATCTAGGAGTAAACCTGAAGTGACTGTCTGCAGAATAGCACCTTGTTTACACCAGTTTAAGGGATGTCAGAATTTTGTTCTCTGCTTTTGCTCATTGGTTCACCAGCTAAATGGAATGAAAACGCTTAGGGTGATCTATCCTTTCTAAAGTATAATAATTCTGTTTATTGTCTGGGGGGAAAAAAACCTTATATATACCTGTAATAAGGGATGT
This sequence comes from Haliaeetus leucocephalus, assembly GCF_000737465.1. NCBI lineage: Eukaryota > Metazoa > Chordata > Aves > Accipitriformes > Accipitridae > Haliaeetus > Haliaeetus leucocephalus. The sequence continues at coordinate 608,083 of NW_010972608.1, forward strand.
GTTTGTTGGAGCATGTTGATTTATTTGAATATTAAGGTCTTACCAGAATAAAATATTTATACAGCAATTTTACTTAGCTAATGATGGACAGGGAGTAAATAGCTGCATGAATTTCTTTGTTAAAAATTTTTCAAGCAGAGGAGAAAAGGCAATTGAGAATTCTACTGTACATAAAGCAGTCAGACTTCTCTTTAGCACTTCTGCGTTAGCACTAGCTTCTGACTCAGCCTGACCTCTCCGAGAACCTCTGGTGACAGAAATGACTATAAAAAATGTCTTGTTATTTCAGCTTAGGGTTCCTTTAGTGAGGAGGAGGGAAGGGGAAAATGGGGGCAAGGATGTTAAATAATGGTGGCCAGATTCTGTCTCACCTCCCTAGCTTTTTAGTGCTGTGTGATCGTCAGTCCCAGGCATAGCCAGTAATTACTGGCTTGGGGATGGCAGGATCACTCTAGGACTCAGTAACACCACAAAATTACAACAAAAATTTAGTTAGGGTCAGATCCTCAACTGGTATAACTCTGCCTGTCAGACTTCTGACAGTGCTCAGGGGCTGCAGCATCTCTCAGTTAGAAGTAGAGACCAGACATAAGGTAATCTTATGCTATCCTAGTGCACCATATACAACCTGAATGGCCAAAGCAAAAGGGCTTATCAGAAGGGTTACAAGTTCTGGCATCCTCACTGTAATTCTGTTTTGTTCTTTAGAAATATCTCAAGTTGATAGAACCATCCAAGCAATATGCTGCCTGCATTGTTTTGCTGTGGATGGCTCCTCCCCTTAAAGTACAATCACTTTGTGTGGTATTAATGAAGAAATTAACTTTAATTCCCATTCTGGCTTTCCTGTAGCTCATATATGGGCTTTTACAGTTCTCATCTTCAGAAGTTTCTTTTTCCTTTTCATGAATCTTTGGAAACGGCAAAGCAAAAATATCTAAGAAATCTAAAGTTGAAGAAACTTTTGAAAAGGGTTGTGTTTTTTTTTTTTCTTCCCCAGGCAGTAAAAGAAAAAGAGTATTGAAACAGGAAAATAAAATCCCCAAGGACTTGATTTGGAGTGCAGTGTGATTGTATTTTTCTTATAAAATGTCTTTATAATTCTGCAGCATGAAGAAATAAAAACTGTAAACCAGTTCTGTAAGACAGACCTTTTAGGATCAGATACCTCTCTGATACTCTTTGGTCATAAGTCAATCCTTGGTCTTTGCCTCTGTTACCCTGCTGCAGTGCAGGTATTGTTTGCAACTATGTTGATCCTTGAGCAGAAACATTGACCTAGGTGTCCTAATGCTTTTTAATTGCACCTCAGACTAACTTAACTCCAACACATCCCTTTTCTAGCTATAGAATAAGGAAATTTATAGCCTTGAGATTGTGCTTGTGAACCCCATAACAACAGTAATGTTGTTTACTCTGTTTACTCTTTCTCACATGGAATTTATCTGTTGTTTCTTCTGCCTACTGTATGATTTCCTCAAAAGAAAAAGATCTGGACAGAAGCAGAAGAGGATGGCTTAGCAGTTCCTAGGAACACAATGAAAGATTTACTTGAATAGTAGAGTTCAAAGCAAGTCCATACACTGGATCCATTCATAATAGGCCTACAGAACAGTATTTGTTTCCCTGATAGACAAGAAAATGTGGACATTACCTTGAGAAGTTTTAGTAACATTTTTTATATTACTAAAAGGCTATTAGGTCTCATGAAGTTCTGGAAAGCACCTTCTGGACTCATTGTGTACTGTATCTGTTACCTGTCAGAAAGACAACTGTTGGAGCTGGGTGGACTGTTTGCGGAAAATATCATCTGGTCTCCTCTAACCACAGAGTAACTGATACTAGACTGATGTCCTCAAGTGTCTTTGGCAAAAGCTCCGGTATTGACCCACCTGAAACCTTGCCTTGAAGTTTTGTTACAAATCTGTCTCTGAAAGCATCTGCCATTCCTACTTATACGGATAATTTTGACTGGTCAGGTTAGTCATATGTGCTTATTTCTGAATCCTAACAGGACAAGTATTTCTAGTGTAAATACTTGTCTGAATTTAAGAACATGACTTTCTGAAAATACTTAACCTCACAACTTTAAAATTGTATGTATATCTACGCTATTGAAAATCTAATACCAAAAATGGTCTTGAAAGTGAAAGTATAAGTATGGATGATATTAGTTTTTTTTTTAAAATCTTAGTGGAATATCCTGATAATATTTGCGTTAGTCTTAGTACAATGTGAGAATACTAAGAGTTAGACATGCTATTTCTGGTCTTGGTAGCAGCATACAAAATGCAGTCTCACCTTAGAATAGTATTGATATTTTCATTTACGGTGACAACTTATAAGATGACTTCTATTCATGTACATCCATCTATCTATCTATCTAGACCTATCTTGCAAAGATCTGTATGTTTTTAGTAGGAAAAATAAGCAAATAAAACTGAAAAATTATTTTAAAATCCAAGTATGTAATTTTCTCCCTTATTGTTTAAAGTGCATTTAGGTAATTGTGCCCATTATTTAAAGATATGAATAAATGACTTCAAAATGTAGTAAATGATGTTGCAAGAAACTATAAAACTAGTAGGAAAGAGCTTTTTTCTTTGTTACAAACTATTTGAGACTGATGGCCAGCTAAAGAGTGATAACACTTGGGAACAGCTGTAAATCCCATTGTGTAGGATTCTGTTTCAAATATATAGTAGCTTATTCTTTGCTTTGTTTGCTTTCTGACGTATTTGTGACGTATGTGACGTAAACACATTTCTTAGACATATGTTGAAGGAAAATCAATCGTCTCTTAGTCTTTTACTCTTCCCTGCCATTGAATAGTACTTAATATTCTTCTGTAAGGCTTCAGTGACTGATCCCTTTCTTTCCCTTTTTAACCTTGGGTCTACACAATGAGTCAGAGATCCCTTGCCTGTTTTCTCTAATTTTTCATAATTTTGTGGAACTACTTTTTAGAAAGTACAACAACAGCGTGTATTTCTCCTCCCCAGTGATCAGTAAAACAGATACTGTTTTGTAAGTATTACTTAACTCCGAGTGGTTTTGTTATAAACAACAGTAGGGACCGAATCTGAGCATGAAGAAGCGGGAAAAAAATGGCAGCAGTGTAATGTGTTAGGCTGTCTTATACTCTCCTGAGAAGTGCCGAGAGCCCCACTGCATGGATATAAATAGACTGCATTGTATACTCAATAATAAGGCTAAGCAGATAATTTGATCTAAACAATTTAACAAAATTAGCTTTCTCTTTTACTAGAATCAGTCTACAGACAGAGTACTATTTTCAGCAACTTATCTATAAATAGTTCCTGGTGTGTAGCTTTTTTATGAATAATTCACAAACCTGAATGCTAAAATTTGAGCTACTTTGGATTGATAAGCCATAAAATAGATTGGTATTTCTTTAAATAAGTAGGCAAAATTTGTTATCCTGTACAAATGCAAGTACAAATTATAAACTCATATCCAAAAATATAATACAATATTCATCTAGCACTCTGCTCTGTCATCGATTTTGCTTGCTAGAAAAGGAGCACAAACAATTTTTAACCTACACTTGTTTAAAAATTGGAATGACTATTTGTGGAAGATTTTATTTCTGTTTTCTTTCCTATCTACCAAGGACAGTGCGTTAGGAAAGAAAAATATTGAATCATTTGATCTTTTTCATTCTCATTTTCTTCATAGGCATCTTGCACTGATGTGCTTGTCCAGCAAGAGAGAATCTTTGATGCGCATAGGCCTGCTGACCTAGTCACAGGTATGGTAACATTCTAACTCACAACTGATTGATGCATGGGAGAAATGAACCTAGCTTTGCTGCTGTGGCCATTGCTTTTTCTTTGGAGATCTCTTGGCTTTGTCCTTGGTGGAAGGCAGAGGGACGTACAGCCATAGGGCTTTCTTTAGGCAAACAGCAGTGTATTTTTTAATGAAATATATCCTAGTCCCAGTCTACTTTGGTACTGTTAGTCTTATTTTTAATATGCTCTTTTATTAATAGGTCAGTATCTTTATGAAAGACAAAATAGTTCTCAGGTCGTTATCATGTTTTTTCAGATACTTCCATTTTCAGTGTTTCCAGGATGTTCCCAGTAGAATTATTTATTTTAATCTCACATCATATCATTTGGGTTTCCCATTACCTTCCCTTCCTAAGCCTGTTCTTTCCACTTTTCAGAGTACCTAGTACTTTTTTCACAACGTGCCCACTATTTAGCACATTCTGCTAAGTCCTTATTACTGCCACCCTTCTTCCCATCACAAGCTATAACTGTATCACAGTCTGTTCATTTGAGACTGATTTTGTATTTTATCCCATAAGAACGATATCTCATGCATTCACCATTTATAATATAGGCATTGTTCCAAAAAACACAATTCAGAAGAAACAATTTTTGCGCCATGTGACAACTGAAGTGGCAAAAGATGTATTTGGATGCATTTATCTGCTCAATTCTGATTTTTAAAGTTTGGGCTCTTGAGAGTGCTTGCAAGCTATTAGCTCTGCATACAGGCTTTGGCTATAAGCCCACATAAGGCTAGTTATGAACATCTAACCAGGTTCCCCCATGCCTTGGTTTCAGTGGGAGACAAACCCAAGAAGGAGAGCTGCAAAGAAGTCCCAGTGCCCACTGACCCTGACTGGACAATGAGCAAGTCAAGCCTCCAGATGTACCCTAGCATGTATCTACTGTTCAGTCTAGAGGCAGTCTTTGTTACGAAGAGATGTTTCACTTGTAGAAAACAGATTTTGTAAGGGAAATGTACTAGAAACTATACCTATTGTGCTGGTTCTCACTTCAGTGGTGCAAAAAATTAATGAGAAGAAAGGCCCAGTGAAAATGATGATGTGCTTGCCTCTTAACAAAAAAAGAGTACAGGCCACCAGTACATATATATATATATATATATATATATATATATATATATATGCAGTTGTTCTTAAGCCTGTATGGCTCCCTCTGTGCTACACCTAAGCTACCTGGTTATGGGAATGCCCATACTGCAACTGGATACATGACTGTACAATGGTTTGCTGGAAAGCTTTCCCTCTGGCATGCCTCAAGGTAAACAGTGCAGGTGGTCTAGCATGTGGCTTTGAATTGGATTTAGAGGTCACTTTTAAAAGTCAGCAGTGGCATAGCCGTGTAACCACAGTTAGGCATTTAAGGGTTTATTCTGAAGTTCCCATTGCTTCCAGTGTTATCTTTGGTCTTTCAGCCAGTCACTCTTCAAGGAAGTTAATCTTCAAGTAGAGTCTTTTAATGAATGGACACCATGGCGCTCACTTATACTGAGGAATCAGCCTTGTCATTTTGTCAGGTAAGAATTCCCCCAGCATCAACGATTGTAGGTCTGAGCACGCTGGTCCTAATGAAAACAGAAGTGCAAAGCCTTATTGACTGAAAATGGGGAGGACATGCTCTGTTTGGTGTAAAAATGTCTCTAACAGGTTGTTGCCAATTTTAAAATGCTCTGAATTCAAAGAAGAGTTCAGTAGTAAAAGCAGAGACTCTGAAGTAATGTGCCTGATCTCCAAATGTGAATTGTCTGACTGGATTTTTTTTTTTTAAATTTAAAATAACCAAGTAGATTATTTAAGATCTTTCTTAAGCTTGTGTTTAGATTGATGGTGGTAGGTATGCTGATCATTAGCTCCTCCCACTACAGTCAATGCTTTGTTTGAGAAGACTTGTGTTAAAAAGAGGCCTCCCCAAAACAACCAATATATAAAAAATGGCACCTTTAGGCAGTAGTGGTCCCTGCCTGCCCCCCCCCCCCCCCGAAGCATTTTAGTTAAACTGATACTAATGGGAGTAACTCTTCCAGAATTTGGATGTATGCCGTTGGAAGGATAGCTGAAAGTCTTTCTTGTCTAATGAACAAGTTACTAGATCTGTCTGTTATGGACTTTAAAGTAAAATCAAACATATATGGTGCATGAACCATAATCACATGAATTCTTGTAATCTTGGGATGTTTTCCTTAGGTTAACAGTGCATTTGGCTTGAAATACACTTTTTTGTAGCTCAGAGGAATTGGTTTCAATTATTATTAAAAATAATAACAGAAATAACAAAGTTCAGCATATGAAGTGATATGGAAGGGACTGGAGGAGTCTGTCAAAACTTAGCAAAGCTCTTAAGAATCTCTCAAAACTGAAAAATATCAAAAAAGTTTCCTCAAAAAAGAAGCCATCCTCTAAAGACAACTGAATATGGCAAAAGCAAATGCCTAGCAGTTAAGGGGATCTGTAAGGAATATGGCTAGTCAGAAAGCATTCCAAGATTGCAAACAAGGAGTGTGTGGGTACAGAGTAACAGCATTTTGGAGGGAGAAGAAAGGAGAAGCCTAAGGACTTTGGTATGAAAGAGCTAATAGTAGCATATTTTCCGCAAAGGAAGCAAAAATATTAGAAAAGAAAGATATCACATTTACTAGTTTCTTAAAAACTGCAAATGTTTGAGAAACTAATGACGACATGATACAGTAAGTCTTTAGAACTGTAACTGAAATTTATGACAATGGATAAGAAAAGGGTGATATTTTAACATGAAAAAATCTGCCTAAGAGATTTGTTTCTGGAGGTAGGGGTCCAGAATAATTAGAAAGTGAAATGAGAATAAGTTGTTCTTAAGTGTTAGAGGCTATTAAACCAGGAAAATCAGAAAAAACAAGTAGCATATACATGTTCAAAAATACTAATGAGAAGGGGAAAGCAAGTGTTAGACAATATCTAATTGTACGTGGTTCGGGAAAATTCTAAAGGAGAAAAAAATTGCAACCTTGTTTCTATTTAACAGAAAAACTAGGCAGGTAGGGTTTATCAGGATTTTTTTTCAATAACTACCATCACTATTACCATTCGTTTAGAAGGTGGTTTGGGGAACCATATGAGAAAACATGAAGTGGTCGTGTCCCTTGTACGGAGATGGACTCAATGACCTAACCCATCTTAACCGTATTTAATTTCTGTGGCATTTCTAAATGGGAAAGCTATAAGCAAGAGCAATTTATTGTATTCCTGACAGACACCAGTGAATGTAACATGAATGCCCAGCAGCATCTGGGTAAATTTTTCTTCTGTATGAACAACAGTGGTGAACCTTAGTCGTTAGTGTATCTTTCTCACTTGACAAATCTAGAACTGGGCAAATTTGAATACTACAGCTACTGCCAGTATTGCATCAAAATCCCTCTTCTTTCATTTTCTCAAAAAAATTAAAGTTCAAGGCTCTCAGTATCACCTGGTGGTTTCTTGTACAGTGGCTTTATCAGAGACATCAGGGAAGCCATGTCATTCTGTCTTTGGAGAGTGTTTTGAAATCTCCAAAGGAGGAAGAGTGTCTCTTTGCTTCTCATTGAGGCCAGAGGAAACACAAATTAAGCCAACACATACCTTCCCTCTCCTTGTGCATCATATCCATCAGGGATAATTTCATTGTCTAGTCCAACAAGAAGAGGAACAGATCTGCCTGTACATCCTTCCAACACAGACAATCTTGAAGGATTTGGAAGAGCAGATGAGTAGTGTTTGTGCTCTTCCTCATGTGCTGCTCTCCAGACCTGGTAGCTCAGAGTGGGAGAAGGAAGAGGGGGAAAGCTACTGCTGACTGCAGTATGAATACAAGCATTTTGGGAGAAGGAATTGTACTGCTCTGCCCACTCCAAAATTCTACAATCTAGTCCCTGGTGGCACTCACAAAAGCAAAGTTACCACTTCATGAAATACTTTTTAATGATGATTTTGTGTTTCAGCCAATACAGTTTTTCATTCTTGAGTCCTTGAGGTGAGAAAGACCACCTTAGAGAAGGGAGTCCTTAGTATTTAAAAAAGATAACCACCATGGTCTAAATAAATGGGACATTCTGAGAACACTGATTCAGTCAATATTTCCATTCAAAATTTTCTTCACATGCATCCTCTTTTTCATTGAGAAAGAGAAGGAGAACAAGCATATATGTCCTCAGGCTAAAGTTGTATTTTGCTCCTTGAAACAAAGGGCAGAACATTGCTACTACTGTGAATATGATTTATTGTCCAGCAGTGTTTTACACCAAAGCAAACACAGTGGACATAATGGAGGATGCTGCACTTCTGAAACAAATGTTTCCCATAGTGGACTTCTGACTGAAAGGACTGATACAAATGTTCAAGGATTAATTTATAGAAAGGCTATTAAATCAAAATAAACCAGCCACTTCCTCTGCCCTTAGTCCTTAATCCTAAATCCTCCACACCCCCCAACAGAAATAATTTTATAAGAAATGAGTATTTAAAATAGAAGCTATATCTTTAAATCAATAAAAATAGATATAGTGAATTAAACACGTTTCATAAATGAGCAGGAAATAAACATCAGAAATAATAAAGATAACTTGTCCCTGGAAATGAGAGATAATGAAAAAGATTGATTGGTGGCATAGAGTTCATAATGTAAAATGAGATAGAGATCTTATTTTCTTTAAGTAAACATTTAGCCTTTTCCAGAGAAAGGGTCAGCATTTTTGTCATTGCATTTTTTGATAATAAAAATCACAATCTTGCAAAGTGGTTTGAAGTCTAATTTACAGCTGGTAGTGAGAGACGTTGCTGAGGGGTTGATACTGTTTAAAGTCTTCAGGATGGTGGAGCAGAATGACACCAGACTAGTGGAAATTGCTGAAAGTTAGAGCTGCTGTTGAGAGGGGCTCTGAAATGCTGGAGGTATGGACTAGAAGACCTCCAAAGGTCTCTGATTGCACTGATGATAAAGTTTCATGACCTGTTTTGTATAAAACAGCTTCAGACTATTAAGGAGTTCATGAAAAGGTTTTTGTCATGTATTTAAGGATGCATTTGCCATGAATGAGCAACTACCAAGTATGATTTTAATTTGGTATTGACTGACTGAAAGGTTAGTATCATTCCCTGTGTTTGTCCTCAGGAAAACTAGTTTTATTACACTACATTTCACTATGATTTTTTCTTTTTGAGTTGCACTTAATTTTTTTTTTCCATTTAATTTCTGTATATGCATGTCTTGAACTACTAATTACCAGCAGGGGTAACCTCCAAAGGAGTTATTCAAGGTTCTGATTTTGGCAGATTTTACTGTACTGTTGTCATGAAGACATCCTGATTGGGTAGCCAGAGCCATAGAACAGATCCCGGGAATGCACTGAGACCAGTACTGGGGGAAGTCTGCACAGCCCTTTACTCCTCTTAGTAAATTCATTCCTGAAAGTATGTTAAGTCACTGCTGTTCAAGATAAATCAGTTATCAGAATAGAAATTATTTCCAGGCTGAATAAAGTGAATATAATGTTGTAACTGACACCTTGAACAAGGCTTTTTGTGTATCTGAAAAATAGCTACTGATTTAAAAAGTAAACCACTGAGTGTATCAGAAAGGCTAACTCAAAAGAAAATAATCCGTTGAATGATGCCGATCGCATAAGAAACGTAATTTTACCTTGAAGCAAACAACCACAATTTTGAACATTCTTTGAAACATATATTTTAAAATAATCCCTTGGCTAAGTTGAGGTGACAGAAGTAACTTTGAGGCTTAAATTTGCTTTTCAGAAACCTTTTCTCTGAAAGCTTTCAATTTTTCCAAAAAGCTTTCAATTCATTGTCAGTCTGAGTAAAATATGTGCAGAGCATATTATAAATAATTTATAAGGTCAGAGTTCTCCAGGAAAACTTAAGAACTTACCAATTCTGATTTCATTAACCAGTATTTTGTCATTTATTTCTACAACGATTTTATTGATGGAATAATTTGAATAATACTTAATATCTGTGTTTTTTATTTAATATAGTTGTGGACTTTTGTGATGTCTGAGCTTATTTGACCTTTTTGTAATAAGACACCAGACATAATTGGTAGTTGATTTCTGCAAATATGAATTAGTTACTAAATAGTCAAAGTTCCCTACTTTATGCTTCAGAAAAAGCATATTTGTTGTAACATGCTCATTTGCTACTCTCCCTGACATGCACCTCTGTATTCTTTATGCAAGTGCCCAGAAATACCTGTGATGACAGCAAATAATATTGATCTGAGATCTCATTATAAATTCAAACCTGCCATAGACTTGCTTTGAGAACTGAGAGTGCATGTATCTACAGCTGTATCTACATTTTTCATACCATCATCTATTCTATGTACTGTTTGTTAGTACACTAGCTCAGGGTTACAACTATGCTGTTTTCTATGTATTTTCTTGGAAAGGTCTCAATACCATATATTGAAAATGTACAGAATCTTATTATAAGAAGGTAGACTTGTTAGAATAATACGTAAGAGATTATACAAAATGAACAGGAAAAAAATAATTGCAGTAGGGAGGCTAAGACTGAACAACCCCATTTAATATGAGTAAGCAAGTGTGTGACAGGTTTGCATTTATGAGAACTCAAATCAATAATATTTGCTGTAACCACATGTATTCTAAATGTACTGAAGTTCATATTTCTGTAAATCCAATTTTAAAACTGAAGTCCAAATTCAAATAACATGTCCAATTTCATATATGGAAAATTATTTAAGTGCTTAGTTATCTCCTTGAAAAGGATACACTGAAACACATTTTAAAGCATTTTCCTAAGGGAGTGGTTCTAAAAAAGGAGGTCAATGAAAATCTCTATAAAACTCCATTTTTTAATAACATGCACCAATAATTTAATAATATTATTCACAGTGTTGTGATTGGCACTTAATAAGAGAGTTCATGAAGCTGCAGTCCTCTGAACTGAGCAAGTCTTTTCCAATTGTTCTGGCTCCCCCCTTATAGGTTACTTTAGAGCTTCAGGAGAATGTAAACACTATTTCCCAAAACCATAGGAGTGAAGAGGGCTACTTGCTTTCAGAATTTGCTTAAGCTGCTGTTATGCTGACTGATACATGCTTTTCAGTGAAATAAGTAAACAGAAATATTAAAGCTGCATTCACAGTTACAAGTATTTGTTTGGTTAGAAGGCAGTGCAGCAGACACATGACTGTTCTTGAGGGGAATGCAGGATGAAAAAATTACATTTGTGTTATCTGGGGCTGCTTAGGTTAGTTATTTAAGTGATTTAAAAGCCTGAGAGAGGCTCAGAAGGGGTCAGAGTATTAAAATTACCTTTAATTTCTCTTCAAGAAAACTGTTTAAATAAATAGGAGTGCATATTTTGTGAATAATTACATAATATGTTTTTCTTTCTTGTGAAAAGACATAGATACAGAAGCAGCTGGGTATCCATAGGCCTCACATTTCCTATTCAACCTACTTTTGGCTATAACTCAAGTTCCAGTTTATGATTGTTTCCTGACTTGTGAAAAATATACCTAGTTAGTTGTTTCTTTTGCTTTTCTGATAGGTAAACCTCTGTCATGAAGTTGAAGAGGGCACAGGGTAGTATGAAAAAAATATATGTGACGGTGATACCACCATGAAACTTTAAGTAAGCAAATTATTGCGTATACTTCCATATTCATTAATACAGTTACTTCCTCAACGTTAACTGCTTGTATGACCAACATTTTGTGCTCTGTGTTTCCTTCCCTAAGCATGCACATTTTGTGGTGTATTTAGTTCATTAATATGAATCAGTCATATTGTCAGAAAAGGTAGTTACTAGGAGACTATTTCTAGAAGCTGGCCAGTAAAGAAAAATAGAGATCATTTAGTTTTAGTCAACACAGAGCTAGCTAGACAAATGGTACTAAGTTTCTTTGATACATAGGTTATTTCCTACTTATTAAAACATCTTTCAGTACTGTTCCCAGTGAGATGGTCTTACGAATGGGGATAAAATAATCCATATGGGGGGCCTTGTTATTTTGCATTCTGGTGTCTCGGTGTCTCTTTCAGACAGAAATATGAATTCTCCAATTCCAAACAAAACCAAGTCTAGACTTTGAAAACCTTTAATGACAGGAATAAAACAATGACAATAAAAATAGTAATGTTTTTGAAATAGGTTCAAGTGTTCTGATAAATTATGCTGCTGATAGAAGTTCAGTTGCCTTTAAGATTGGAGTCACTAGTGAAAAAGTCTGAAGGTCCAGTCCATGCTTACAGTGAAGTGTCACTGATTCTTGGAAGTAATGCTGTGACATAAGAGGTTATGTCCAAGATCAGTCTTCCTTTTTTTCAGAGACCTTTCTTGACACCATGCTGTGCACAAGATTAAGAAATAATCTCAGAATTGTCTTTGCTTCACCATCACCCAAATGCTGTAATATGAATCTTAAATTCATGAACAGAGACAAATGCTCGCTTAACCAAACTATTCATGTTTGATTCCTGCATCTTGAAATGAGGGTAACTCCTTTATTTCAGACAGTGAAAGGTATCAAGTGCCCATCAGTAGTGGATGGGTGTCCTTCAGATAGCTAGATAATAATGCACCATAATCAGAATTGTTAAAGTTACAACTTTCTGTCCGTTTCTAAATTAGAGTTCTATGCAGCTTTCACTCAAAACAGCCACCTTTACACTTCTGTTTCACTTATATTCTTACTTGGATAACATGCACTGTCCTTTCTGGTTAATATTCAATGTGTTCCAGTGCAAATATGATAAACAAAAGAATGAACTATCTGAATTGGTGGTAAAGATAACTTAGTACTGAAGTAAGAGGAATTGTGCCCTCTAGAAAATGAATTTCTTTCCAGTGTCAGGATAATGTCCCAGCTGACTGAATAAAGGAATGGTTAAGACATGTGCCGCCTGTTTTTTTTTTTTAGCAAACTTAACAAAAAAACATCATTAATGCCAGGATGAAGTACATGAAGATTGATGCTGTGTACCTTGAGAGTTCTTAAGAGATCTCCCTGTGAATGCATTAAGAAAATTTCCTCTTAGAAAAAAAAAAAGTGAGTAAAAATACTGAAGGGGGACAGATTTGGTGCTGGGGTTTTTTTGGTGTTTGTTTTTTTTTGTGAAAGAACTCCATTTTGAAAAACAAGGTCAGATCAGGTGAACAGTAAATTGTTCTGTTCTGCAGGTGAGCCAAGTGCACACTTATTAGCTGACCATGTGGGAAGTAGTGCACACTGTATCCTTATGTTAAATGAGTACAATTTAAGCTCTTTGATCTTCTTTCAGAATTCTTGAAATACAAAAATACGTTTAACTCCTGAATGTTTTTCTGTAGACCATTCAAAGTATTTTTAAGAGTAATATGTACTGCTACTGTATTTCTGTTTTTTACTGGCTTGGAGGACTAAGAATTCTGCTAGCTAGGTTCTTAGGTGGAATATTTAAGAAACATGTGCTTGTGTCACACATCTTGGTTTAAAAACATGAATAAAAGATCTGGTCTGGAGTTCTGAGGTATGTTCTTTCTTTCTGTTTTTATCCCACTTAACTTAAATGCAAGAATTTCTGAAATATTCAGTTCATTTCTATAAATAAGAGAAGTTTTCCACTTGTTCCTGAATGCTCCCTCATGAAAAGAATTCTGTATTCAAACCCAGGCACACAAAGTCCTCACTTTCTCTAGGTTTTATCTTAGATGAGAAATCCACTGCCTTGTGGAGTGAAGCAGTAGGATAGATTGCTCTTCTTGTGAAAGATGGTCTTTGAGAGGACTCCTCCTAGACTACTGCTTCAAGACTTACACAAGGCTTTTGAATTCTACCTGGCTTTCAGTGAAGATCCAGTAAGAATGTCTAAGTGATGCCCTGAAGCATTTTTGTCCTACTACAACATTGAAAAGGGGGATTTCAGTGCCCCAAATAGACTGGACCCTCTCTGAGGACTCCCTGTGCATTTCCTAATAGGCCCCTTATGAACTTCACGGATTTGAACTTGAAATTTGTAACTGTGTTAAATCTGTAGCCAACTAGAAACACCACTTTTAGAGTTATAGCTGGATGTTCTTTTAATAGCTGTTATACTGCATTTTCTGTTCCTGACAGTCACCTTCTCTGCTTCAGCTTTTTCTTCTTTGCATATTTTGCGAATTGTTCCTCCTTTATTGGCTTATGACTGGACCAAATATAGAAGAAAGGTGGAAGCCCGGTTGTTTGAAGGCAATATGCATCTAGTGGGAAATTGTTTCCTGCAAGAAAAGAATTACTTAGTATATGTATACACATATACATATAAAAATTTTTTTAGAGTATATATAATGTATATAATCAATCTATATGTGTGTGCAAAGAAGTAGCAGTCATATTAGTAGTGAACAACAGAGGAATCTGGTTTTAGCTAGAGAAAAAAAAGGTCTCTTCACATACCATCAACAGTTTTAAAAAGCCCTTAAAGACTATGTGATGTCTGATAGCACCAGAAGAGTTAGCAGTCATGCAGATGTCACTTGTGTGTTTTTGCATAGTCTCTTATAATATCTTAATATATGTTACTTCTGTGATTTTATATAACATATGGTGGATGTGTGTCATTGAGTGCCAATGAATAGGAAATCTATGAAGCATCTTTTTTTCCAGGACTGAAAGGTTAGAAGTCATTGTATTGACCATTGCAGGAAGAACCAGTAGTGTTAACAACAGTCTTTGGTCTTTACCCATTGACTGAATTTACTAGAGTGAGAGTAACATAACTGGAATGACACCTGGGAGAGGGCCCACGATATATTGACCGACATAAGATGTCCTTCAAGGGCTATTGAATCACGTTGCTCAGAAATGGGAAAGCAGACACCAAGCGAGAGCTGATCATGTTCAGCAATTAAGGATTTAGAGCATTCTTAAATCATGCAGGCTAAATAATTATATACGATTTTCATATTGACTAACTACTAATACTATAGGAAATGGAGTAAATCAATTTCCAAGTAGCTAATGAGATTTCCATTTAATTTTGCAGTGTATTGTAGTACTATGAGTCATATTTCCAACAAAAATAGTGTATTGTGGTAACCCTTGTTTGTACATAGTATTCTTGTTATAAAATCTCACAACAGGGATGAATTAATTTGTATTTCGAAGCAGCATTAAAGCAGCACACTCTTCCTACTGACAAGTTCTTGAAATCTGGGAAAAAAAAAGATTTTAGTGGCTAGTTGTGTAGTCTGATTATGTGTGAAAATTTTAGGTTTTTGAAATCTAGAAACAGAGCCATTCTGAAGATCAAAATGCAAAATTTAATTAACTATTCAGAAATAGATGACTGGTTTCAAATTTGCTTTTATTTTTTAATGTTAATATTCCCAAACATCCTATTATCCCAAACAATGAATACAGATAACAGTTGCTTTCTGTGACTGTCCTTAATGATACTATACTTAGCTTCTGTTTGGGATTGTACTTGACAGTCTGCTTCTGAACCATTTTTTTGTGAAATTCAAATAACTGAAACCCAACAGATGTAGGACATACAGCCATTATAAAAGTTAAAGTCATAAAGTTCATTAACTGCATTGAAAAAAGAACATATTTTCCAGATCTATTTAAATTTTCAAAATGAAACTTAAAAAAAGCCATCTAGACTTTGAAACCTGCTGAACTTGATGTCTATGTGGAGCAGCATTACATCACTTGTAAAAGGCTTACTTGGTTATACTACTGTGATTATCAAATGATGACCAGCAAAAGCAACCCTTATAAAAGAAGTCCACTTTACATACTATTGAAGGTCATTAAAGAAAACTCCAGGCTTGTAGAAAAGCAGCACAGAGATGCCATCTAGCAGTAACTCTTATAATATTTCCTAATGTTTAATAGTTCTTTCTTTTAAGATACTGCACTTAAGTGTAGGAGAAAGGAAAGATTTTATATTCCAAGTCCTTCCCCTATAGCTGGCTTCCTGCTGGATATCTACCCACCCTGCTGGAAATAAGACTTTACTGAAATATATTATCATGAATAATTATATTTTCTTGGGTTTTTTTCCTATGTAAATACAGAGAAAAATTAGAAACAAATCAACAGATATAACATTTAATAAATCTCTTAAAATTGATATTCTCTAATTAGCACTAAGAGTGTTTAAAGTTAATCAGTAGTGAGCTGTCTTCTACTTGTTAAAGAATTTCCAGAGCTGGTCAATATTCTACATTGTGTTTAGCAGGAAAAACAAAACAAACACCCCATCCCCCTCCAAATACAAAAGCATGGGCAATGAATTACTATGGTTGAAATAAAATCTTAATGTGAGATGTAAGAATAAACTATATATATATACATATTTTGTTACATATTTTACCATAAGATGGCGACACTTAAACACTTTCCTATCAGTAAATAACCTAGTGAGTTTAGCATAAAAGCCCTGTCATAGTAAGAGTGCCTGTGGACAGCAGTTTTAAGTCAGTGATGGCCTGATACTAAATCAAAGCTTTTTTCCCCAGGTATTATTTTAAAGTAGTTGATCAGTAAAATAACTTATAAATTGAATATTAATTATGTAGGACATGAATAGGAATGTATTGTGTATACTTTGAAATGTCTGATGTGATTTATTTTCATAAGCTGAATACTTTTTGAGTGTCAAGGGCATGTAAAAACTTGTCTGTCTAGTCATGAGCATATTGCTCAATTCTTTCTGGAAAAGAAAGAATTTAACATCCCCTTGTTTCCTACAATTAATTTCATGTGATATATTTGCTTCCCAACCTGCAGGGCAGAAAATTATTATTCCATTTCAATTTAGCATAAGGCAAGATAAATAACTGAGCACTACTTCTAAACTGAGATTTCAATCACAAATTGTACTTATTTGCTAAATAATCCTGTAAACATTTTTACATACATCATTTTTCACAGAAATATGAAATCTGTTGTTCGTCGTCAACAAAACTAAATGGTTATCTGCTATGTGGTATCTTTTTAATGCTTAATGTGGTGTGGCACCTTAAGTAAGGATCTGAGTAACCACTTGATGTCATGCTTTTATTTCTGAAAACCCAGTTTAGCTCTGATAAACACCAGACTTTGATTAAGGGCTCTTCTTTTTATATAATCTTAAGGACTTTTGAGCTTTCTGGCTCACGACCCCCTCACAAAGTTAAAAGAGCCTGCAATGAACATTTTAATATCCTTGAAAATGTCACATGCAGTGATGAATAAAAGGCCATTTTTATGCCCTCTGCACAGTATGCCACAGAAAAAGGGCTAGAAGCAAAGTTTCAAAAGTTAATTCATGCCATTTCATTCCAGTGGCTCATGCTAGTTTCCAGTGCTGGATGGTGACGGGCAAGTAGGACGGACCATTTCTTCCCCGTTATTTTGGAGCATATCTCTGACATCTGAACTAAAAGATTAATTCTGCCAGCTGAAGCTTGTTTGCTTCATTAATGGTTTTACTCTTCTGTGGCTAGACAGTGATACAAATTTTGTTTTTCCTGCTTTCACGCAGTCTCTTTAAGTCTCTTAACTTTAATAGATCTTGCTAAGTGTAACAGAAGATAGAAAAATAAAGAAAACGAGTGTGTGGAAACCTGCAATTATAATGTGACCATGTGCTGCTATTCACACAGATGTGGAGCTCCTGTGCATTGACTGATGAGTCTCTTTACGGACACAGCAATAGCCGATACTTTCAAATAGGTCCTATTTAATAACATTGATATAATTAATTATTTAGCTAATGTTATTAATCCTATATCACCTCCTGCTTTTTTAAGTCGTCACTGTATCTTACGGATTAAGAAGTGGTCAGAATACTGCAGCTGTAAATCAGATTTCCACTGAATTGCTTTTTAAGTTCTATCTTTATATTTTTAGAGGAACATGCCTTCCATATTGTTGGAAATCCAGTACATTTTTGTAAATGATTAATTTACGTGATTAATGCTTTTATTTCAAAGGAAAAAATCTGCCTGAAGAACTGAACATGGCCTCATACGGTAGTCTGGTACCTAAATGGTATCACTAAAATGACGTTCAGCAACATACAATATAAATTGTGGCAACACGGTAGGGACTGCTGCTGGTAACGGACTGCAACACTGTAAGAACGTTTTCTCTCTCGTTACTTTTTTATGATGCTCACAGTTACAAGAGTGCATGTCACAAAAAGACAAATGAGACAAGTTCTACATCTGTAAGATGCAGCACTACAGACGTCTGCAGGCTTAGGGGGTTTCTGTCATTACTGCTCCTAAGCGGTCTAGCGCAGTTCTGATTTTTTTAATGATTTAATCTAAAACCACCTTTACAAGGCAGGTTGCGCGGCTCAACCGCGTTGTTTACTTTTATCATTATTTTGGTATCAGACGTGATCTTTTGGTGACCTGAACACACTTGAAAATAACGAAACTCTGCAGCAGCCCGGAGCGTGCCTCTAGTACCGACGCCAGTGTCTTCACGTGACGCCGCCGGTGCCACTCGGAACAAATTTATTGCCAGTCGGCGGCTGCCGATCCCTGCCTCCAGCGCCTCGCTGCTTCTCCAGAACCGGTGCAGTCACCGAGCACCGTCCAGACCCCTTTGCCCTGAGTCGGAGAAGTCGCTGTTCCTGTCGGCTGGACAGCTGCCGGCCTTCAGCGGGGGATGAGCCCCGCGCCGCGCCGCGCCGCCCTGCCCCCGCCGTCCCGACGCCCCCCCGGTGCAGCCCATCCAACTTTTGCCTGGGGCGGTGCCGGGGGGTCGCGGGGAGATCGGGGCTGCGGGGG
>NW_010972608.1:626685-626897 GCF_000737465.1 Haliaeetus leucocephalus
CGCGGGCCCCGCTGCAGCGTGCCCGCGCCCGCAGCCCCTCTGACGGCTGCCACCGGCGCGTCCCCGCCTCGCGCCGGCAAGCCGGTAATCCCGGGACCGGGGACAGCCGTTTCCGCCACGACCTCCCCCGCCCGGCCGATCGGACGACCAAGGACGCGCACCCGCCTCCCCCCGCGGCCATCCGGCCGCCCGGCAGAGCCGCGTCGCCCGCT
>NW_010972608.1:627023-627500 GCF_000737465.1 Haliaeetus leucocephalus
CTCCTACCTTGGTCGGGTCGAGGCCGGCCAGCAAGGACAGCAGCAGGAGGTTGAGGATGTTGGCGGGCGCCCGCATCCTGATCCCGGGGCTGCCTCTCCGCGCCGCTCCTCTCGGTCATTCACTCCGCTCCCGCCGCAGCGACCGCGCCGGCAGCCGCGCTCTCTGCCCGCCCGCCGGAGCCCGACTGGAGGCGGCAGCGGCAGCCGCCCGGGGGACGCTCATTCCGCGGGCAGCCTCGGCGCGGGGAGGGCGAGCGAGGACGGCGCTGCCCGTGCTGCCGGAGCGGCTCCGCTGCCCCGTCCCACCCCCGCCCCTCCCCTCCGCCCCCGGCCAGCCCACCGCAAAAGTTTGGGCCCGGGAGACGGCGGCGCGAGCGCGGCTGGACGGGCGCGGGGCGCGGGCGGCGGATGTGACATCACCGCCGCCGTGAGGGAGCCGCGAACCGTTAGCGGGGAGCGGCCGGGGAGGCGGTGGCG
>NW_010972608.1:627516-655981 GCF_000737465.1 Haliaeetus leucocephalus
GCTGCCGAGGGGCGCCAGCAGCCGCGGGGCTGAGGAGAGGCGCGACCCGGGCCGCCAAGGCGCGCCGCGTCCCGCCTCACGGCGCGGCTCTCCGTGGCCCTTCGCTCAAACTTTGCGTTCTTCCCCCGCCAGCGGTGGCTGACGGAGGCTCTTTTCTCCGCGGAGGGCAGCGTGCAGCCAGGCACGGCTCTCCCGCTGGCTGCGGGCGGGTAGGTGCGGCTCTCCGGAAAGGAGCACCCCTGGCACCGTGGCACTGGGCAAGGGGCAGGGGCGGGCTGTTGGGGGCAGCTGCGGGTGCCGCGGCTGGGAGAGGAGTTTCGTCTGGGGGATCCCGCCCTTTCACTCTCCCACCTGGAAAGTTAAGTCAGGGCTTGCCTGAGCCCTCCTGAGGGGAAAGCTACCACTCTGCTTTCCAGCTGGACCGTGGGCCGGTGAGGGACTCTTGTGTCTCCTTGCGTTGGCCGATGAGCTGTGGTGGGGAGGCCTGTTGGTGGAGGTTGGTGGAGGTCATTGCTTGGAGTCCTTTGGGATCCCTCCCAAGGACACGCTGCAGCATGCGGTCAGGAGTTTCCTTTTCTCTACTTCAACCAGCATGTTTGTAGTCGGGCAACGCTGGTTTGCTAGCCAAGGCTCTGGGTGGGCTCCTGTCTGCCTGTGCAGCAGCTCATGGTCACTCTTCCACAGCTACAGATGGGGAAGTACAGGCAGGGATGTGGTTTGGCCTCCTCAGGGTTGCACATTTAGCGCAGCTGAATAGGGCCCGAATGTAAATCACGCTTACAACAGCACCATCCTGTTGGCATGGGCAAAGTATGTCAATATTTCAGTTATTTTCCAAGACTCAAGCTCATGATCTATGGTCAGGGTAACCTTAGTTGTAAGATTATGACTAAGATTGTCCTAGAGTAGTTTTTCAGCTTTACATGGTAAAAATGTATTAGCTTTACCGTTGGCATTTCTTTTTGTCTTGATTAGATTCTCTGGGGTCTACATCGTGTACTTTTTCAGCAGCTAGCACAGAAAGGCCAAAGCTGTTGTGGATGTTTAGGTGCCATGTAATCTTAACAAAGAGAAAAATAGCATAAAAGTATCCTTAAAGAAGGAAAACTTCAGTATAAAAAATAAAGCAAAAATCCAAGCTTGGGAGGGTGTTTTGGTTGAGTGTTTATTAGGATGAGTATGGTCAGGGCGTGGTCTTCTAACTTACTCTCTCCAAGTCTACAAGATTGGTGCCTTTTTTCTTCAAGAATTAAGACCACCGCTGAAAGACAAATGGAGCAGAAACTGTCCTGCCCACATGCTATCTGAAAAGATTGCATATTCTTGCATAATGTTCCCAGATCAAAAGTGCTAATTTTCCCTACAGTGGTTTATTATATTTTTGAGTTTTGCATTTCTTCTAGGATTAAAATAACTAGATTTTCTTTTGTGAGTGAATTAAAATTTATGGTTTATGGTAAGATGACTTAGAGAAGCCCCCTTTTGCTTAGCAGTATCTTTTACAAAGATACAGTCTTTCATTTCCATGGAAGGTAGATCTACAAAGTGTAGTTCCTTATGACAAGAAAAGGAAATTATAGAATTTGTGAATGAGCTTCCATTGACATTCCAGGGTCTACAATGGAAAGAGAATCCCCTCTGATACAGACTCTACTGAATTTCCTTCTACAAAGAAAATATAAAAGATACAGAAAGGAGACTAGTTTAGTTAATTTTTTTTCTGTAGAAAAGATGTAAAAGGTCTATTTTCTATGAAATAACGATAAAAAAATGTAAAAAGGGACAGCTGTATATATTAATATGGATTCAATAATAAGTAAAGTAACAGTACCGAAGCATGGAAAGTCTGAGGTTCTCCAAAGGACAAAGTGAATGGTGTTTTCAAAAGAAACAATTTCTTATGAAAAAAGAAAGATTGTAAAGTCACAAAGGCAGGTATGAAGGTATTTAGATCTTTTCTAGTGTACCTCAGTGACTAGTTCTCTTATTTTCCCTACCTTTATTTTCCCCACACTTTTCTCCCCTTCCTTTTTTTCAGTTGATCATAGATAAAATTGGCAAAATATTTGAATTATTAAATCAATCATAGAATGCAAACTTTTTGAAGAGCTTCAGTGATGTGGTATGTTTGTCCACTTCCTGATGCTGCTTGGAATATCTGTCTTTGAAGTCAGTAAAATATTGAAGACTACAAGTTAAAAATAAAACAAATGGTTCCCCAGGCCCCTGAAAAAAGTGAGACTTCAGATATCCTGAACTCCTCCAATACTTTTATGTGTTACAAACTAATAATTTTTTTGATATAAGAAAAGGTACCAAAATGTGTTTCAGAAGGATGGCATAAAGTGACACAATTCATTTCACTCGATTTTAACATTAAGAAGAAAAAGAAAATATGTAATAGACTTACTCTTCTACCCTCTAGCAACCTGACAAGTCTTCTTTTTTCAGAAACGACTGTCTGAAGAGTGGTGAGAATCACTAGCAATTAGTACCTGAAATAATTGTTTTTTTAAAAATGTACCTGAAAAATTAAACAAAATTCAAGTCCATACGAGAAGCTTTTACTTCTGCTGTATGCCCCAAAGTGGCAAGGGAATACCTGTTTCTGAGGATCTCTAACAAAGCTTTTAATCATCCTTAAAGCCTATGAAATTCTACGTGAATTACATTTCTTCTTGAATTCTTTGCATGGAGATGGCTGCAGTCAGGGTAAAATACTCAGTCATGAGGGAGAAGAAAAGAGATATCAAAAGCTTTCTTGCAGGCATCAGTGACAGAGTATTAGCAAAATGGAGACACGATAGGTACAGTTTGTCTAGATAGTGAAGGATATTCTCAGTGTGTGGCTAAAGTTATAACAACTTCTTTTTCATACCATATTGCAAGACATATTGCTAGCAGTTGGAATAAGACAGATACTTGTTCACCTGGGTACACTGGAAACTGAAGTTGATAAATTGGATGTAGGTACTGAATTATATATACATAAGTTCCAAGTTCTGCAATCTGAGTTTGACAGCTCAAAAGTACTGATGGGAGTATGATAAAAGACAACATATATATGCATCTGTAGAAAGACACTCTTTATTTAGAGCAGGTCACACCTGAAAACTGTATTTTTAATTGCAGTGCTATAAAATATTTTTTCTAGACAAGGAAATTTTTCATGAAATCAGTTTTATATGTACACTGAATATTTCATGGGTGTTGAATTTTCCACCAAATTAGGAAGGTGGTCCAGATTTGGAATTTTAGGCATTTTCCATATTTATTATAAGAATGAAAAGTTTAGGGAATTGGGAAGAGGGGTTGAGTACTGACCCTTGTTGACTTTAACAGACCTGAAATGTCCTTGGAGAGCATAAATGTGTCTTTCATTATGGAAGAGATTTTGATATTTCAATGAGAATGAAGAGAGAATAAGATAAAAACAAAATTAAACTATCAATGATACAGAAGATAAATTTTTATGATAGATGTTATATTTGATTACATTTCTAAGGAATGTGAGAGAAACAGATTGCTTGAAGTGTTGTTAAATCAAGTGAAGAGAAAAATCGGTAAAATACTGATTTATTTAATTTAGCCAGTGAAGAGTACATAGATGTTAAATAAAGTACAGAGATATTTCAGATATGGGACAAAATTCAGGACTGCTGTAAATTATTAAATATGCTTATATTTGGATAGATTTTGCTATCTGATTGAAATATACTTTATAGCTATTAGTCTCGTAAGGAGAGTCATCTTTTTTGGAATCTGTCAATATTACAACCTCACTTCCTAATCCACATTGCTATATTAGTTAGTTGCAATATTGAAATGAGGTTTTAGAAGCATGTTTTTTTCAGTGTAGCTGTCCTAGTGATGATTACTTTACTAAATAGAATTGTACAATTACGTCAACACTGAGTATTTTCTGAAATCCTACTAATACCTGAAAATGTATTTTATTTTTCTGTACATTATCAAAATTGAAAGGTGACTAAATAATTATTGAAAATAAATCTAGCAGTTGATATTTTTCCTACTCCCTGCTCTCTTAAAGTTAACCTTTTAAAATAATTTTTGTTACTCAGAGTTTTTTTAGGAACTTTTCTGTGAAAATTACCTTCCTTTGTGTATATATCTATACGAGTGCACGGAAAATAGTTAAAATTCAAGTTTCTGAAGAACTGCAATACTAATGTTATTTCCCAATAAGCTTACTCTTAGTGCCAGTGTGAAGTGTACTGTAGATGCAAGTAGCTGTGAATCAGCATAATTGTTATTGGCTTCTATGAAGTAAGCAAAGTAGCCCATGACAGATGTACAGAAATGTTTCGGTACTGGATGAAGTGGACAGGTTTAATAGAGAACTAGTGAGTTAAGCACCTCTTTCAGATCTCCAGCTCTTTGTCTAAAACCGATCCATGTTTAGAATTTACTTTTGTTGGAGTTTGACCTTAATTTTAATTGGTGAAGAAACTGCCCTAGTAAAGTATTCCCAGGTGTTTATAGAGTTCGTATGAAATCCAACAAAAACTTAACTCTGTGGAAATGTAAGTTGTTTTAAAGCAAATATGAATATCTATTTGTAAATATTTCTATAAAGTGATTAAGTTAGCTTTGTTTTTCTTTCAGGTATCATTTATGCTTTTTTTTTATTCAGGACTTTATGCATCAAAAACTAATTAGTAAAATAAATTGTCTTTCCGGCTTTCTAGGAGTTAACATCATCTTTACTTTAGAGCACCATATAGCTATAGTATTTTCAGATTTACAAATCAGTTATATTTAAATTTCAGTTACTGTATAAATAGAAATGAAAACATGTAATTAAAGATTTCATCAGTTTGAAATGTAAGAATGTCATTCTTCATGAAAGTGAGAGCATATATGAAGAATGCTTATCTACCAAAAATGCTTATCTTTCCTAGAACATCATGGAACTCTGCTCACAAGTTTTCTGATATTTTCCCATTCCAATATGGACAAGTACAATACAGTGTATCCCATCAGAGTGGCCTTAGAGTGTATTATTGGTTATGTGTGACTTTTATAATTTTAAATGTCATAAAATGTAAGGATTAAGATTCTCTTTTAAAAGATCACAAAGACAGTAAATGTATTCTTGATGAACTCTTTGATGTTCTTAAAATCGCACGATCATGTAGAACAAATGAAACTTGGAGAACTAATTTTGAAATGTTTTATTTCAGAATTCTAGTGCAGATAGTAAAATTTAGTCAGTTTAATAGAAATTTGGTTTGGCTGGCAGATTTTGAAAATAAAGAAGGTATGATTACTCAATATGAACAGGAATAATATAATTTTTAAACAGTAAAATATTCAGTTGGCATAATTTAAAATTGAATATTACCTCTTAAAATAGATAATTTGCAGCCTGTCAAGTCACAGTTAAAGTTGAGCTAAGTAGCTGATGATCAGAAAATTAATTCCCCAGCTAAGTCTTAGGAATCTCTAGAATGTTTTAATATTAAATATTTCTTCTAATTTAGAATATAATGTACTTTGCAAATACATGCTGCAAAAGTGACAAAGACAGAGCAGTATGCTGTATGATGACACATTTATGAATTTATTTTGATAGTAATTTTAATTCTCTAAATGTTTATATGCAAGCAAAACTAGTTTGTGTCTCATTGCATATACGTAGGTATTTATTGACCAGAGTGTCATAGTAAAGAGGCTGCTTGCAATAACACTGTGTAGCAACATGATGTTTGTGGGAATTAAAAGGACCTGAGTATCCTCAGCGATTGATCGTTGGGGAGTTCCTGGGCTCAGCATCCTACAGGACTGGCTCTCAAAATAGTAAAAATAATAAGGAATTACTACTAAAAGTTCAATTGCAATACCAGTGTTTGTCATAATCACTTAAGGGCACAAGTACTTAGAAGAAAGATTAGGTCATGATTATAAATTATGATGCAAACATTCTGATGGATTTTATGTTCTGTTCTATTTTAAGGTTGTGAATGTTGCCTTCATACATGATATTTTTCCCCAAATGAAGAGTCAGTGTATCTAGTATCTCATGTTTGTCTTCTGTGCAGAAATTTCTGCTGGAATGGAGAAAGAAAAGTTTGCCTAAGAACTTGTCACAAGGACAAATGAGCTTGAGAGGTGGGTGTTTTCTGTAATGCAGTAGTTCATTGCTTTGATTTTTAATCAGTTTCAGTTTTTAAAAGAACCTAGTAGTATGGTGCTATTTGTGGTATTATTGCAATATTCGTGGTTCTGTCCCATACAGCCAAGAAGGATGCTTGTTATAGCTGATGACATAAACTCAGGCACTGTTATGATAATTTTTGTTAGTTGACTGTCGTGGTTTAACACCAGCCAGCAACTAGGCAGTACACGGCCGCTCACTCACCCTCTCCCCGCCCCCCCCCAGTGGGATCAGGGAGAGAATCGGAAAAAAAGGTAAAACTTGTGGGTTGAGATAAGAACAGGTTAATAGAACAGAAAGGAAGAAGCTAATAATGATAATAATAACAATAATAAAATGACAATAATAATAAAAGGATTGGAATATGCAAAACAAGTGATGCACAATACAATTGCTCGCCACCCACCGACCGATGCCCAGTTAGTTCCCGAGCAGCTATCCCTCCCAGCCCCACTCCCCCCAGTTTATATACTAGACATGGCATCACATGGTACGGAATACCCCGTTGGCCAGGCTGTGTCCCCTCCCAGCTTCTTGTGCCCCTCCAGCTTTCTCACTGGCTGGAAATGAGAAGCTGAAAAATCCTTGACTTAGTCTAAACACTACTTAGCATCAACTGAAAACATCAGTGTGTTATGAACATTCTTCTCATACTGAACCCAAAACATAGCACTATACCAGCTACTGCGAAGAAAGTTAACTCTGTCCCACCAGAAACCAGGACATTGACACATATTTGATATTTTAATTCCAGCTGGATGCTAGAATATAACTAGTCTGAAAAAAAGTAATCATCTAAGCTGATGCTTGCTGGCATTCCCCTGGTGCTTCTGTAGGATTAGATTTTGAATACTGATGTGGGATTGTGGCTGTGAAAGGTATGGGTCAGTATTCTTCCTGAGATCAGTTTAAGTAGGGCAACAGCTTTTTAAAAGGCAAATGTTAGGAAAAGAAATATTTAAAAAAGGTATATTGGTTTACTTTGTACAACATTTGTCAGATTCTAAAGTAAGTCTTTCTAAAAAGCAAGTTGGTGTGTCTCTTGGCAATTATCAAATGGTATCTGCTCTTCTTAATCTGCAAGGAGATTATCCAGGTTATACACTAATTGTCATGAGCGAAGAGACCTCCAAACTAGCTCCAACCAAGTGTCGAAGCTCACTAAGAGTTGCGCTGGGTAGGCTTAACAGCTCAGCAAATTCTGCATTCCACAATGTACAGTGTCACTCGTTTTCTATTTTCTCAATGCAATATCAAATTCAAGAGACTATAACTTGCATGTGGGACATGATACCCCTTTTTTATCATATTCCATTTGCGCAGTGTTACCCCAAATGCTTGGGAGTTGGCTCTAGTTTTGTTTTGATTTTACTCCTATCCTGTCGCACAGCAGCAACAGAGGGACAGATAAAATGATTCCATTCATTCCAATTCCACTCATTCATAGCTTTGGCTACGATACTTGGTCAAAGTAAACACAGTATCTCTTCTTTAGAGAGGAAAATTTATAAAGATTTTCTTCAGTTTTCTGTAGGATATCAGCCCATTTGTAAATTCTAGAGGGAGTAAGTGGATTAAATCATCCATAATAAATAATTGTAATAAAACTATGCTTTGAAGCAAAAGGTCTTGTTTTTCCCTCATACTTTGGTTTACATTCCAGTAATTTTTGGACAGCTACCCCTCATTTACAACTAGTGTATCTGAAAAGTGAATCATATCTACAATATCTGATATTCAGGAAGCGTAAAAGCTATAAATACCACGTTTCAAGACATAAGGAAACCCCTTTTAACCATTAGGACAATCAAGCAGCAGAACAAGTTGCCCAGCAAGGTAGTACAGTCTGTATCCTTGGAGGTTTTCTAGACCAGATTGAATGAAACTCTGAGTAACCAACTCTGACTCCACAGCTGACCCTGCTTTGAGCAGCAGTTTGGACTGGAGACCTCCTGAGGTCTCTTCCAGCCTGAATTATCCTATGATCCTGTATCAATGTGAAGAGTGGTGAACTGGCTTGCCTCTTCTGCTGTGTGTGGGACTTGGAGCCACCTATCTTATCCCTCAACATATCTGAGAAAAAATAGGTGGTGTATTTCCTATCAGTATATATTTTTGGACCAATATGATGTATATTATATGGTTTTATGTGTGTGTATATATATTTTTTATGTGTATATATATATATATAGTTTTAGACTCGTTTGATGTATATTTTTATTTACAGGAACAGTAGTGTACAAATTACTCAGTTTTCTAATTTGATGCAAAGAAGAAAAAAAATATATGGAGTTTTAGTATGCCTCTGCTTTTTTTTCAGAAGATAGCTGTAGTCTTTGTACAAATGGTATGAAGCTTTCTCATAATTAATTTTTTAAAAAAAGGTACTCCTCTGTGCTGGCCCCTGACCATTTTTTTTCAGGAACTTTGGTTTATACATTACTGCCACTTTTTTATCTCAAGCCAGAGGAGAGCTCTTTAAATCAGGGTAACACTGAGTCTTGACAGTTTGTTACATGAACTATGAACTCCCTTGCCCACATCTGCACTGCATGAGTGTTCACATAAACCTCATGATCTTCTTGAATATACCCTAGTTCCAGCTGTTAAGCAGTGGGCTCAAAACCAAAGCTTTAATGAATTCTGAGATAGTCTCCTTTTTCATTTTAAACCCGTGGATCAAAGAAATGTGAGATACTACCAATTCTCGTACAGAACCTGAACAGTCTTTATTTGACTTCTAAAATAAGCTATGAATGAGAGGTTTGATAACATATTTCTTGGAAAGCTCTACACAGCTTTTCTTTCAGAGAGAGTAGTACAAATCCCTTGCTGTCATATTCAGCAGATGGCAGCATGTATGTTAACTGGCTGGGTATCTGCTCAAACCTTTAAGCTGCCATGCCATATTGACTAACAAAATAATTAATTTGTCAGTGTCTTTAAGGTCAATCACAGTGGAAGCTTTCAGTGTGTTAATGTAAAAAATCATCTTTACCCTGAGGGGGCACTGTCACAGCAGGTAAGAATTAATTGTGGAATTATATTGCTTTCTTCCTAGAATACAGCTGTGTCAGAAGAAAGAAAACGTATCAAACCAGTAGAGTGCAGTTCAGGACCCTGGTGTTTAAAACAGTAAAGCACAGATTTAACATTTCCACACATGCATATCTGAATGGTACCAGGATCAGGGCTTGGGGATTAGGTCATGAAAGGTCATGCAAAAAAACCCCAAACCAACCCAAACCAAAAAAACCCCAAAACATGACCAAACAAATGTTAATGTGTGACTTTTCAATAGCAATACTCATGTCCTTTAAATTTGGCCAGTTTTTTGTATAATAGCAGATCAAGTGTGATGTAGATGCCACATTATCAAACCCATGAATATAAGCAATGAAGGCATATGATAACAGTGTAAGACAAATTGTCGTGTCAGGTAGAAAAAACCATGATTTTCCAATCTACACAGGAGATTGCAAGGATGGTGTTTTCCATTGTAGTGTTCTTATCAGACTTGCAGAAGCAGGAATAACGTACTAGAGGCAAAATGTAGAATGCTGTCTGAATTTTTCAGCTATGCTGAATTTTGGCCAGAGCTGCTAAGGTGAATATGGATGAAAATTGTGATAGACTTTTGATTGTTGCTGAATATTGAAAATTTGCACTGTATCTAGAGATAAACATATTGTAAGAATGGAATTTGCCATTATTTTCAATGCCCAATTTTATCTTTTTATTCTGTTCTAACTATTCAAGCAGCATTTCTTTTGTTTGTGTGAGCTTATAGAAACTGAATTTTAAGGCCTATTGATGTTATTTGTGTAAATATGAAAAGAAATTGGTATCACTATCTTACATTTATTTAAGAAATGTTAATGAAATATTGCATCATCTACCAAAAAAGGATCATTATCATGTGATTTGAAAAAACAATCACACAGGCTACTATTAATTTATTAAGTAATACAAAGTACTGCGTACCTCACAAGAAATCTCACAGCTAAAATTTGTTCAGAAAACTGTGAAAATTTCCCAGTGAGTAGATCTTATTATCTAGTTACAGATAACTGGCAATATAGGAAAATGCTAATTTTGCTCAGTAATTTGCTGAAAAAAATTGTTCATTGCAATTTAAGCAGGAACCTAGGCTGCTGCAGAAAGTGGAGAGATTTATATGCATAGTTACAAATGTGGATAAAATCCACTGGAGTTGGTAGGAATGTTGTCTGTCTGTATTTCCATCAGTGTGAAGTGGTGGCATTCATTATGTATCAAATGAAATGTGTTTGTAGGTCTTTGGAAAAATAGGGTCTTCATTTAAATATTTTTTCCAACCCTTAGACACACTTAGTTCTATGTTGTTTGTGCAACCTTATGAAAAAATAGTCCACATAAACTTCACAATACTTTCTTTTCTTTAAACATAAAAAGTTTTGATTATCTTTTTTTTCTCCATTTTTAAATTATTTTCTGGTCTCAGACAAAAAGGTTTTTGTTTTGATCTTGATTTATATTAGTCCTAGACTCTTCTACACTTGTATAAATTCATGCCTGTCTCATACTAAGTTCTACTTATGTTTAGCTTGCTTTGTCTTTATATTGACAACTGGCTTTCTCCAGAAGATTAAGGAGCCTGATGATAAATACAAGTCTACTACTATAAGGGTCTCTCTCAAAATGTAGGAGGAACTGTGTAAGGTAGTAGACTGTAAGATCCCCATTCTAAACATTAAATATCTGTAAAGAGCTACATGTCCCTTAAATCCAATTTAACATGTTAGACAAGAAAGGTGGCAGGTGAATAGTTTACTGAAGAGTTCATTTTACTTAATATGACATTTTGAATTCCACACCCACTTTGTGTTCGCTTGCTCTTCATCTCTAAATTTTTTGCTGTAGTATGGAAATAGAAGATTGATGTTGCAGGAGAAAATATGACCCCCAAATGACCCTCTTATTCTTGTTTTCAGGCATGGTTGCTTCTTGCAATATTCATGAAGAAGTATGTGGACAATGATGATGAAGTCCTGATGAACAGGGTATAAACAGATTTTGTAAGTTTGTGGTTGTGTATGTGTGTACACCTTTAAAAAATCCATTAAGTGACATCTTTAACCCTAACAAAACAAAACCAAAAAGTACTCTACAAAGTCCGAGTAAAACATGTATAAAATGGAAGTTACTACTGGGAAAAAAAAAAAAAAGCTAACTAATTCATTTGAATATGCATTTTGAAATGCATATGATTTTTCCCTGTATTTCAACCAATGCTAAAAGATAAGCACACTGAGGTTGGAGTTCACCGATTCAAAAAGTGGGATAATACTGTAGTGCCTTATATCACTTAGAACCATGGTAGGATCCTAACCACTACTGTAGTTCAAATAATGATACAATCTTGCTTTGTTTTGGAACTTCCTCTCAGTATCACAAAAAAGAAATAGGGTTTGGGGTTTTGGCGGGGGGGTAGTTTTGGTTTTGGTAGAGACAACCATTTTTGTCATGAACAGCCTTCATCTCTGTGTTGGCAGTCACCTGCATCTTGCAGATTCTTTATGTTAAGTATGGATGCAGAAGATATTTGCAACTATAAGGTATTTTCCCACTTGGTCACTCTTGGTTCCAATTTGGCAGTGCAGTGGCTCAAGTAATTTGCTCATTGATTCACATCTCTCCTTATCTAGCAGACAATCTAATGCTTGGGTTGGCTCTAGCAGATGTACAGGCCATTTAAATAAACAGCAGGAGAATTTCTTCAGCCATCTTTTTGTGAACACTGCTGTCAATGAATACAAATACTGTGAGGTTTTATTTTATCATTATTATTTTTTTATTCTGATGCTTTATTTATTGTCTTATTAAAATATTTGCCAGTTTGGTAGAGTCAGTGTAACATGGGACTGTTTTACACCTTACACTTTCGTAATGGAGAAAAGCCTAGAACTTCTCAAAGGGATGCGTATAACCTTCAGCAAGGTTTTGAAATCAGTGGTGATGCCTTGTGAATGTATCTTACTACAGTTAAGGCCCTTGGGATGTTGTACAGAGCTGGTGATGTCCATCTGTGCACATGTAGAACGTGCATGCATTAAATACTGTTTTCTACTGGTTAATATCTAGAGCTAAGCCTAGAATTAGGTACTGCTCTTGGCTAGTACTTTTAGTGTGATCCTTTGTTGAGCTCCAAACCTGTTGGAAATGACTTATATTCTAATTTCCTGGAGAAGATACCCAAGCCAGAGTGTATGGTGTTCCTGAAGTTACGTTAAACAGCTGAAGTCTGATCAAAATTTTTCAAAGTGAGTATTTAAAGATCAGTAATTAATAACATAGATGATGACAAATTTTCAGTGACATATTTGTTTACAAGAGGAATGTGGGAGTGGAAAGGTCATTGAATCCTGGCTGCAGTATTGCATGTGACCCTTTTGCAAGACAGTTAAGCTCCATCCTGAAACTAGCTGGAGAATTTATAAAGGTAGATGTCCTAGAGCTTCACAGCTGATCTGTGAAGCAGATCTTTGATCTGACCTGAATGGATATTTGAAATGTTCCAGGCAAATGACCAAGAGGATGCCTGTGGACGTGGAAAATATTTTTCACAGCAGAAAAAGAACTGTAAGTCACAGTGGAGGTGAAAAGCATTTCTCACAGCAGAAAGAGTACTGTAAGTCACAGTGGCTAAGTAGGTCAGATAGAATGGTGTAATAAACAGGCACTTAGGCTAGTAGTCTGAAAATTTTACAAGGGCTAACTCTGCTTCTGGTGTTACTTTGCTTTGCAGCCCTAGAATGTAATTTCTGATGACTTCATATTCCCCACGCTGTTAAGGAAGCATTGCTAATTGTTTATTAAATGTTTTGTAAATAGAAGTACAGAATTTCAAATCTGTTAGTCCCAAGAGGAGAAAAAAACCAAGCCAACCCACACGTGATGAACCACACATCAGGAATGGGAGCATTCTAGAATTTACCTTTTAAGCCTAGGTGATAGACACATTCAAAGGCTCAATGGCAAGGTTTCTGGCATCCTCTTTTTTAATACCTTGCTGAATGTGCTAGTTATAATTGAAGTCTTCAGCCTGAATCCAAAGAAAACCTGATGTTACTGCCAGGCTCTTATAATAGGGCCTCTACTCTCTTGCCATCCTGCAGTAAAACTGGCACAGTCATGAAGGAATCACACTGTGTTTCCATTCTGTGTTTCATATTGTGGAGGCTTCCCTTCTACACCCGTCCTTTGAGAACTTAACTCCTGTAATACAGGATATAATGTGGGGTTCCCCCCCCCCCCCAGCTAATTTATTTCTGCAGTTAATATGGAGTGTGAGTTCAGGCAGATCTTCTGTAAAAGTCAAGAACAAACTATTATGATATATTTGATGGGATTTAGGTAATACAATGCACAAATCGGTGTTGCTGTCTTTCTACAAGTGTATTAGTTTCTTAACTGATTAAAGAAGACTGGAGAGAAAGGAAAGCATTATTCACATAACTTCTATTTTTCTTTTATTTGTGTTTAAAGACAAACATTTGCTTTGTCATGTTTGAGCTTGTTACAAAATAAATGCCAATGTAAAACCACAGCTCAGAATATTAATGTAACATTAGAAGAATAATTTGAAGAAAGAAAAACAATTACCTGTAGACTAGGAAGTCTTAAAGTCTTTTCACAGACAGACTTATAAACATTAGTTTTGACTAATTCATTCAGTCAAGAAAACCAACAGTTTGGACCGCTGTCAGCTTTCAATTTGATTCCATTATAGCTGTCACTCAGCTGTGCTGAGATGCTTACAATCAAATTATAGGTTATTGGCACTGTCTAGGGCCATAGCACTGAATATTTTGCATATAAATCCATTGCAGTGGAAGTTCTGTTTGCTTTATAGAAATGGTCAAAACTGTTCAAATTATTATTGTCAGTTTTTGTGCATCGACATTTCATACTTTAATGCAGTTAGGCATAGTATGAAAAAGAAGGAAAATATCTGATAGGGCAAAACTGCGAGACTAACCAGGAAGAGAATGATAAAAGCTTATAAATCTATAATGGCTTACAAATTCTGTATGTGAATTATTTTAGGACTTCAGTAACTTTTCAAAAAAATATTTGCTGTGGGCATCTACTGTTTTAATTTAATAACTGGATGCTAGAAATCACAGAGAAAGCATACAATGGCTCCAGACAAACTTCTAACAGGAGTTAAGATAAAACCTTGAATCATTAGTTGCAAAGATGCTGTTTCCATCCGCCAAGGAATATGTATAGGACATCTGTTGCTAAGGTATGAGGCTTAAGTTCAACAAAATGTTACATACTTGTCCAGAAAAAAAAAAAAAAAAGGGGATGCTTTTTGGAGAACTGCTTCGACAGTAACAGACTGACAAGAGATGAACTATGTTGGAAAGTCTTTAGGTTGACTAGCCTGTTTGTTTTGATCCTGTTTCCTACAGGGGAAAAAAAGCAAACACATTGTGTGTTTGCTCCCTCCTTCAGCTTCCCATTATTTTTTTGAAATTAGATGTTGGCTAATTTCATCCAAATTTAAGAGAGGGATAGACATGTCAAATTAATTTTATACTGGCTTTGGGGAAAAAAGTATTAGTGGTGGTACAGAGGACAGGCCTACATTAGCACTGCTCTCAGAGAAAAGATCTTACATTTTACTGTTCTGTTGACTTGCTAGCTAGGTGATCAGCATATCTTTACTTCTGAACCAGTCATGGGACAAAGGAATCTCTTACACATCTGATGTTGAGAAGTCCATAGACAAGGTGAGCATACTTTGGAAGAGAACGCCTCTTAGTCTTTTATTATGCTGTCTCCAGATATGAAAATCTTCAGTTGGAGTTGGTGACATCAGTTCGATGGTTCCTTGTTAAATAATCCAGTTTCTATGTATAAAAGCTTGGAAAAAGAGTATCTGGAATTTATCAGTTTTCAAATAGATAGATGCCTGTATGTATACTATGTAGGTCTGTGACAAAATATATTAGAATTTGGTACTAAACTGTATTACCTTATAGACCTGTAGCTATCATTTGTGTTCAAACACTTTTGAGTTATGCTTCAGATAGAAGAGTAATATTACCTTTGAAACAGCAGCCTGACTGGACTAGCATATGGACATTTTCCCCTTACTCTGTTAGATTCTATAGGAATGTGGTTAGCTATGTTCAAAATGTAATTTCACAATAAATTGTCTTCACCTAAATGAAATTACAGGCCTTCTGCGTATTTTGATTGTTTGAAAACACTGAACTAGAATCTCTTGATTTTATTATTCGGCCTTCTAAACTGAGAAAATGTTTTGCCTAAATAGATTTAGAAAATTAATTATTTGAAATATATTGACATTACTCTAAAAATTAAAAACTACCTCTTTCAGTCAAAGCTCTACAGAAGTCTTGCTAAAAGTTTTTTAACAGTCTTACTTTTTCCAAACTATTAAATGATAGCTTTAAAAAACATGGTAAGGATTTTAATGTGACTTGAGTCTCATTCTGTGAGACTGACTGAAACAAAAAGATAAAAGCAGGATCGAAGGCACTCATATAAGACAAAAATCAGATATAAGCACTAGGTGTTTTCTCAAGAAGCTTTGCATAAGACAACAAAGATTTTTAAAGATGGCAGATATTTATTAATTATACACATAGCAGTGGAAGGGGAATGAAGGTAAAAGAAGGGGAGGGACTGCGAACAGAGGTATAAAAAGAGGGAAAGTGACAAAAACAAAAATGTTGAGTGACAAAACAATACAGAAAACAAAACAAATCCAAAACAGTTACTTAAAATTTGCTTAACTTCTCATTATCTGCTTAGGTTAAAAAGCCCCAACCTTAAGCACATCATAAAAACAGGTGCTTTGCTAAATTTGTATTATTTTGAATTATGTTACACATTTTGAGTTTCAACTAACTAAAAGTGAAAATGCAAAAATACTCCTGCAGCATTGTATTTATAATATTTCTGATCAGCTCTTAATCAGCAAGAACTTGCTGTATTGTGATATAACCCTATATAGAAAACTCTATAGATATAGTTCTTTTTTACAGATAAGGCATTTAATAATTACAGATGATGAACTGACTTGAAATTTAGGAACCTTTTGATAGTCACCTGTCATTAATTTGTAGAATGTTGTTCCCAAGAGTCTTGGTTTGCTTGTATGCGTACACCTATTGCTGACATTTAAGTCACTGGCATTCAGTGTAATGACATATATAACACGCATAAATGCCTAAGAGAGCTCTGTCTATTGTGTAAGTAATAGAGAGCCTTAGAAATGTTTAATGTCACTTAACTTTCAGGCAGAAGAAAACAACCCCTCAGGATATGGTTGGGTTTTTGGGTGGTTGTTTCCCCCCCCCCCCCGCATAATCTACAATGATCTTAAAAGTTAGTTTAATTGCTCAGATGATGATTAAGTACCCCTTATACTGGAAAATATTCCAGTGTTGATTTTTTTGTTGCCCCTGTTATGTCTCAGCATCTGAGTCATAGTCAGAATTGAACAAAGACTGTCTCTCAGGGTACAAATGGTGTTTGAGAAGATGTCTTGAAGAAGCAGTTGCTCTGCATGAAACCATACCCGCTGTATTGCTATCATAAAGTAGCACCAGAAAATATGTATGAACTAAACTGGATGGAACCTCAGTTAGGTATAGCAAAGAATAACTACAACTAGCTGGAATTTACCCATGTCTACTTGGGCAATGCAAAGTTTACTCGGTTATTACTTTTTACCTGCGGTGCCAAGCTGATGATTTTACCTCTCCATTTTTAATTGTGTATGTAAGAGCTAGTGCAGTTTTGTCTTATGGTTTCTTTCCTAGTCTCAGACTAACAGCTATCAAGCTAATATTTTGGGAACATTGAGACAGAGTCTAACTGTTTCTAATAACTTGGGGATAGTTTTTGCCAGTTAAAAACAGTGGGGTGTGCAGATCCTGGGTATCATTTTGTATCTTCTATTCATTTCAGAAGACTAATTGATGGAAAAATGTTAATTTCCGATGAGCCCTGTGATAAGCTGCCCATATTGTGTCCAGTCACAATTTATATGTGGGTGACGTCAAACACAGTCTAGTTGATGTGGCAGGCGCACTGTATGTACTCTTTTTCTGATTTTATATGTTGGTGTTGGTATGGTACTCCTTCAGATCACAGTGGTCTAGATCATTGCAAATTAAATAAGAGATTAAATGAAAGCTCCTTATTTGTATTTGCTCTGCTCTCTAAGTGTGGCATATGGTCCTGTGCAGACTAGGAGTAATTTCTGTGCCAGATTAAATACCCTAAATACAGACAGCACATGAAAACTAAGCAAAAAGAAGCATCACAAGCAAAATGGAAAGTTAAGCACGAAAGGTATCCATAAGCTTAAGCATATAGCATTAGGGTCTTTGTGTTGGCAGATGTGTGAAAATCCATATAATTTTTCACTCTTACAGATGTTTAACGGCCCTAGGGGAGCCAAGCTTTAGCTCATGAATCACTTGCAGCTCTGAAGCAGTTCATATTTCTTACCTGTTCCAACTGTGCTGTATATTAATCACTGCAGGGCTATGCTAGTATGGGATCTGCTAAGTAATACAAATTCCTATGGGAAAAAATGTGTCAGAAATGATAAATCCAATGTCACTTGGTTGTATTAGACCCAACTGTAGACCCTACCTATTCTTGCCCTGTGTATTCTTGTGGGAGGATGCCAGGGTCCTTTGGAAGATGTTACCTCTTGCTTGGGAACCAGTCCCAGGGGCTCTTATGCTTTCAGAGATAGGAAGATTTTAGTGTGCACCTGTAGGAAAAAAAATATAAAGGTCATTGATGTAAGGTGTACATAAGGAATGTTTTCTCCATCTTTTTTCTCTGAGTTGGCAGGATTTGGTAGTGTGGGGAAGCAGAATAACATTGATGATATATGCAGTAAGTTTCTGCACACAAGATGGAGTGTGTACAAAACCTGTACACACTCTAGCTTGGGATCTATCCCACGCTAAGAATGCAGCTTCCACACTTCTTCCTTTTGATTTAGTATGTGTCTGGGTTTTTTTCAGCTTCAATTGTCTTAGCCTCTCTGGGGAATGGGAAAGTTTTCCCCTCATGTCCAATTTAGTGCAAGCTGGCAACTTCACACCAACCAAAGCACTATCTTGTCTGGTGAGAAGATAGTTGAGAATGCCACAGTTCATCA
This sequence comes from Haliaeetus leucocephalus, assembly GCF_000737465.1. Lineage (NCBI taxonomy): Eukaryota > Metazoa > Chordata > Aves > Accipitriformes > Accipitridae > Haliaeetus > Haliaeetus leucocephalus. The sequence goes on from NW_010972608.1 coordinate 645,900, forward strand.
GCTAACAGATGGCCAACACAGTTTGGTCAGAAGGGATCTGGAGCCTTAATAAGCCACAAGAGCACAATGGCATTAAAGAAGATGATAAGTGGACTCAGTACACTGATGAAAGAATTGGGTAAAAAGTTGCAACGGGAGGGCTGTGCAGTCTCAGCAGTGGGTAAAGGGACTGATGACAATTCTCTAACCATGGGAAACAGTCAAGTAATAAACCATGATCTGTGCTGTATGAGGCAGTGCTGAGTAGTTCCCTGATGAATTAATAATGTTTCTGCTTAGCTAAACCATATCCCTTGCATATTGCCCTTCTTTCCTCATGTCTGGTTAACAATTTAACCCCAACTACCCTTTCTTTAAACTAGTGCTTATTGAAGATTAAAATAGCTCAGCTATGGAAATAGCCATGGAATTAATTTTGATATTATTTGAAGTTTGGAAGAAGACTTCAGAAGCTCCATCAAACATTTCAGACATGAAAGTGCCACAGCCAAGACATATACCAAAATGTGATAGAAACTGCGTCCTCATAATTTAGAAGAACACAGTTTTATCTTTATTCTTATATATATCTAGGCTTGAGCGTATATGAAAGCAAGAGTACGGGAATATCCAGGAATTTATTTCTCTTAAATATTATAAGCAATTATTTAGTACTCTAAATGGACACAGTAATATAGTACGTCAATATATAGACCTTCAGTTCTGAAGACAGGCGATGAAGTAGAGTTCAGTTCACCAGTAGAATATGGATAAACTAGGACTTTATACACAATCAATTACTGAGCTGAGATCCAAGTTTTAGTATTATGTATGACAGTACCTGATAAACCCTCTGATCTTGCACTATGCACATTAGCTTTTTAAGATTAAGCAGAAAATAATAATTTAAATTGTAATTAGTCTTTCTGAAGCTTAATGGACCAAATATTTCCATGATTTCTTTTAAGTATGTAGAATACATTAAATCTCAGTCTACCAGCTATGAAAAGGTGACAACAATGGTTAAAAGACTGTGCACACATATTTCACTCAAAGCATTTATATGTGTAAATCTGGTGAGTAATGTTTTATTACAATCAAAAAACCCTCTGTAAACCAGTTAAAAATTCAAACAGAAAAACACTAAAATAGGATGTAAAAATGTTTCCTGTCTGAAAACAGCAAAAGTGGGTACCAACAAAGAAAATTCAATATCTTTGATCAATAATTTCATTATTGATGTTCTTTAGTTTCATTTGCATTTATAAAATTTCTTTGAAAATCTTACAAATCAACTCAGAATCAAAATCTCATTGTTTGGATGAACATGAAAATGCTTATCTAGTATTCTCATCAGTTTGATAGTAACCCTCCATAAGTACAAGCAGACCAGGAATCCTGGCCAATGTCTAATTGCTATACATTCAAAATGATGGGGGTTTGGAGAGAATGAGAAAGAAAACAACTTACTTATTATGTGAAAACAATAAATTAAGATACGTCTGGTTTTGTATTTATTGACTGCTCTTCTTAACAGCTCCATAACCACAAAGGAAATAGCTTTCATTTAAGGCACTATAGAGAGAGTACTATCTGAAGAGGGCTTATTGCTTACTATTCTTCATGAAAAGATGTGGCTTTTAATGAAATATGCATAAAAGTCATTTTAGATATGTGACCTACATAATCATATCCGTCCTGAGAGGCTAGGATAGAAAATTATTCTATTCGGAATAATTAAACTCCCCCTTTGTATTATTTCTCATTAATTCAATATGCTTCTAAAAAATAAAGCTCCCACGACAGTTTTAGTAATCAGCCTTTCAGATTTATGAGCTATTTTTATGCTAGTATTGTTCTAGAAGACAAGGCTTCTTGATCAATTGCCAGGTAACTGTTTCAGTCTTTTCCCAACACCCTGCTAAGCCAGCACATTAACTTATTTTTAATTGAGTAACTTCATAATTCAGAAAATCCCCTTTGTCATACTTCCATAAACATTAACAGTATGTTACACAAACAATTATTTAAATATAATCATGTTGCTCCCTTCATCCCCATCTCTGTCTTGTGCACAAAAAAAAAGTTCCCAAGCAGAGAAGGAATATACTGGAAAAACTAAAGCTTATCAGCATTAGAATTATTCCCCAAAGTGCAGGACCATTTTATTCAGAGGTCCAGATATAGGACAGCTCTAAGATAAAATTCTGAGAAGCTTAAAAGTGATTTCAGTATACTTTTATGAAAAAAATTAAACAGTTGTTCTGCTTGTCTGCAAGGAAATGATATATCTGAAGCATATCATAAGTACACATACAATGAGAATGTAGAAATACTGACTGAAGAGAAGTGATGCAGGTAGTAACATTTTTTTCCATTGAAATAATGAAGAAATTGCAGTGACAGTTTGCTTTAAAGCAGTATGTTTTATGTTACTCAAAATTATGGAATCACTGAAATTAACATTCATGCATTCTTAGTTACCTAGTTACTGTGGACCAGCTGCCTCCTTTTCAACTGAAAGAATGGCTTTTGAGTTCAGGTGCTCTTCCCTCAACACTTAATTATTCCAGCAAAAGTCACAACAATGCCTCTCCAAAAAAAAAAAAAAGTAGTAATTGAATGGTATCTCTGAAAGAATCAAGAGGCACTGAGTGAGGGAGGTGGTGTGATTAACTTACTAGCTGCCTTTTCTACAGAATATTGTTGGCTCTCACAATGACTCTAAAATGCTTGACATTGATGACAGACAGAAGAAGGAAACCACAGAGAAGAAATTTTTGGTTGCCCTCTGTAATGAAAACTTTATGAGTCCTTGTAAGAATCCTCTCACTATAATAATATCCTTATTTTTGCCAAGGGTGAGAAAAAGGTATTTACATCATCTGACATATATATTCATAGCGTGTTCCCTCAGTCAAAACTTAGACATCAGTATCTTGCAGCACATTAAATAATCTAGCTATAAAAGATACCCAAGCTGCCACTATAGTTCATTTTTAGCTGTACATGCCCCTGAGGGCCAATCGTTATTAATTCTGTTCATTTTCTACCTAACAGTAGCTCACATAGTAGACCTCATAGCACTGTTTTCTGCTTTCTGTTCGCGAACCATGTTCAAGGCAGCGAAGACGGTATCAGTTTCTAGTCAGGCTTCAAGCAGACCAGCTATACAGCAGCTGATCAGAAAAAAAACCTACTGATGGAAAGAGGAACCTGCACAGGACTTTAGCAAACAATATGGTGTAACATCAACATTAAGGAATCCAGACATCTGCATGGATGATTTAGAGCCTCTGTAGTAGGTGATCAGAAGTTGGCCTGTATTAAAGGCAAACTTGTGGAAATCAGCATAAGGAATAACAATCTGTGCCAATCTGATTTTTTTTTTTATAGTCCTCTGTGGGAGCCTTTTTGTACTGGATAAATATATACATGAAATTTGGAGGCTAGCCTCCTAAACTGTGTACCTAATATAAGTATGTAAAATTAGGCAGTGCAACTGTCCCCACTTCCCTAAGTATCCATTGACCAAATACACCATTAAATGCTGAGATCTCATATGAATTAATGTCTATTTTTTCTAGTAGTGTTAAGGACACTTTTGCCTTTGATTAATGAACTTTTATTTAATTCTTATGAAAATGCATCTGGTATACGATGCAAGTAATTCCTGACTAAAATCTTGATCTTCTCCAGTCAAATATTCAGTTGTTTTTAATTGATCCTGCAGAAGAAATTCAGTTCCCAATATATGGTTGCTACTCTGAATGCAATTAGAGAAAGGGTTTAAATAATGAAGCAAGCTGTTTTATTTCTGGTAGGTTTTTTTATCATTTAGTATTCATTTTTTTAATCTAAAACTGATTCATCATTTCTGTGTTTCAACATGAAGGTTTTGTTCCTAAAGGACCATACTGTGTGCTTGCTAGCTAAGCTCTCTGCCTAATGTCTGCAAGTGCATATTAAGGTGTTGAAAGTGCTTTTTATGTTTGTTGATTAGAGTGATCACAATTATGCCTAAGAGGTCAACTGAAGGGTGCCAAGAAGCAAACAGCAGCCTGCACATTGATTTAAGTAGATGTGAGCAAGTGCTGAAAACCATTTACTCTACAAATATTGTGTTGCAGAATCTGAGTGCAATATAGTTCTTCAGCTTAGTTGCCATGTGGTAGCTCAAGTTCAAATCCATGCATGATGAAAACCTGACTGAGATTGTCTGCTACGATATACTAGTACTGTGCTACTGATACTACTCCTGCTGCTAATACTAATGCTACTATACGCTAATACTCCTGATACTGACTACTGATCATGCAGTCATTTCTAAAATTCTACCTGCTGACAAAAATTACCCTGCTTCCATTTACTTCTGTCATTCGTATTCTTCTACATTTCTGATGCGCTGTTTGGTAGAGTCCTTTAAGACTTCTTTAAAGCTAATTCAGCCTTGCATGGAAAAACCAATGCCATATCGATATATATATGACTGTTGCACGTTTTTTTGCTTCTCAGTTCTGCTTTTGTGCAGAGTTATACCACTTTGTTCATAAGGGATGTTTGCATAGAGTTGTGTGTAGGGGTAAATGGTGGTAGAAAATTTCTCCTGTGGGAAATTGCCTTAATATCTCCATGTGATAAATACGTGTGATGGGTTGGTTTTTTTCAGTTTGTTTTGTTTAGGGCGGCTTGTAAAATGAAATACATAGTCCTTTGTATATTTTTTTTCTCTGCAGACAGTTCATTGATGCAAAACAGGTTCTATCTTTCTAACCGGATATCTAACCCCACTAACTCGTAACAATTAAAGACATGAAAAGTAACAAGGCATTTGATTCATTGCCTGTTATGACCCATTCAGAAATGCTAATTCATTAGATTTTTATTCCTACAGTTTAACAGATTAAAAAAAGATTCCCCGTCCCCCCAGAAGTATGGTATCATGCATAATAGTGTGCCTGATTTTCTTTTCCAGGAAAGTTTTGTGTTTCTTGTTATTCAGTGTTCTGAATCATCATTTCTGTTGGCAGCGTCTCCTTAAATACATTATTTTTCTAAAATTGTAACATATCATGGGAAATGATGGAGGTTAGAAGTGCTTTGGGGAGGTATATCTCAGTGTATCAGAGATGGCTGTGAAGAGATCCTTTCTTGGAGTGACTAGTAGTGTTTATCCTGAGGAAGAAGCACTGTGTAATATGAGCGATTTGTGCAGACACCCCAGAAATTACATTAAAAGAAGGCTAAGACTTCAACTACTTAGTATTCAGAAGTTGTGAAATGTCAGTATTGCTACTTGACCGCCTTAACAAAAGTGTAATAACCTGAACTATATGATTGTGTGATATACCTGCCCATTATGCTCCTTCATCCAGCTGCAGAGCACATTCCTTGTTCAAGGTGCAAGATGGACAATACTCACTGAGCATCTATGTAATATTGTCTCCAGTATTCCTGGCACCTCTTTTTTTCCCCCAAAACATACATGCACACTACTTAAACATGGTATTTTTTATTAGTGATTTATTTATGAGCTTCTAAATGATATTCATAACTCAAATATGAGGACTTTAAAAAATACATACATTTCCACAACATGCTTGCAGAGCGGGGTAGCGCTGGTAACCTCATTTTTGTAGAAATACAAAGAGAAAATACAGAAATTTGAAAGTAAAAAATTTGTACTCACTGTAGGTGCCTAATTTGAATGTCTAGAGTCTTACTTTTCAGACTTATTATTATATGATCACTCAATATGCTTAAAGCATAACTCCCATTAATTTCAGTTGCAGCTGTGGGAATTTGGCACTTCTGCAGATCCCAAGACAGGGCATTTAGATACCCAGAATATACAAAGTATGCAGTTATTAGCCACGTGATAGTCTGTTTTAAGTGACTTGCACATTCTCACATATGAGCTCTATCCACAGGGGTAATCCATTGTTCCAGAATTACGTTCAGCCCCTAGATTTATTCTCTTTCCTTGACTGCTGCCTAAGTTGTGTCCATTCCTGGGCTCAGTCTTCTTGGCTAACCACATTTCTTCCACTTGCTAGTGCCTGAGTTCTAGTTTTTCTTCAGCTCCATGTTCTCTATCTGCTCTGGTTTCCCATCCCACCATCTCCCTGGATCCCTGAGTCATTTACAATGGCAGCTTGAATAGATACAAAGCCAGGCATGAGGCCAGGTCTGTTTGCTTGAGGAGTGTTCTCTGTACTAGCTCTGGAGCAACTCAGCTGTTACGGAAGAGAAGGTCTATTCCCAGTTTATACAAGACTAAGGCACCATATGCTTTACAGTGAGCTCCACAAGATGCATACCACCATGCAGCTTATTTGCCTGTAGGAACAATGTTGTGGGGTTCAGGAATACCTGAGGTTGCCCTAGGCAATTCCTATATATACTATAGTGTATAAAGTGTGTCAATCATCCCTGCATTTCTCAGTACATGCCCCTGCTGTATCTCCCTGCCTCATTCACTTTGTCCAAGTATTTCCAAGTTTTTGTCTCTGGCAGTTTCCAGTCATAGCAACTGACTATGGTGTCCGTGCTTCAGTGTCTTCCTTCTCATTTGGCCTCTGATATACCAGACTTCTGAACTACAATATACATGTCAGAACAGTTGTTTCTGAGCTTGAAAATAATTGGATAAGTACTAAGAATGTTCTTTTTATTAAATGCTGTTCTGTTCCTTGTTTTGATTTTTTTACTTCTATGTTTCTCATGATTTCATTGTGAACTTAATTCTGTGTTGGTTGTTTAATTAATTTGCATTTGCAACACATCTTTTCTATAATTTGAATATTGGCTACTGAACGTCTCAACTGAGAAAACTTTCTGGGATGCCAGTTGTTTCAAATTCTTACTTTTCTCCCATCATCATTTACAATTATTAAAATAATTTTTTACTTCAAAAGGAAGAAATAAAATCATGTATGTAACATAGATAAAACAATAGAAGATGGATGAGGTAAAGTCATACATCACTGTTTTTATTGTATTCAGTCATTTCTTTGAACAAGGGAGCATCAATTCCAGTGCACAAAATTGGAGGCATAGGCACAGTTTCAGGACCAGTTTAAAAAGACTCAAAGGATACTTAGGCTGCATGCTCTGAACTAACTCCCTATAACAACTCCAGTACTGTAGTAAAGATCAAAGATTGTAACTGTAATGTGCTACAAGAAGAGACTGTGGATACTAAATGAGCCTTGTAGGTATCTCAAAATACAATAAATTAATTAAAAAGCTGCTAGATGTACTTATGCTTCACTGTCTGTAGGATGATGAGGAAAATTGCTAATCTGATGTGGAGAGGAAACCCAAATACCTTAGACTCTGAAGTTGGCAACTAGCATGTGAAAGGAGCTCCTGAAGGATGTTAATGAAAGCAGGAACAGGGCACCCTGTTTTGCCTCCCTAGCGAACTAGTGCCAACATTCTGTGGCTCCTTGTTATCATTTATAAAATTTCCTGCTTTTCTAGCAAATGGGAGTGTCGTGGTACTGATGTTAATCCAGAGCTTTCAAGTTTTGTGTTTTACTAAAGGAGGGTTGGAATTAATAGAAAGTAGAGTTTATGAAGAAGATGAAAAGCTAAATTTGGATTTGACCTTGCATTTGAAAATCCAGGAATGATTACCATTAGCTAGTTGTTAAGCTTTCTGCTTGATGAAGCAATTTTATCCTTTCCCTCGTGTGCCTTTTTGAAGAACATGCGGTAGGGTTTTACATACACCAAGACTATACTTTGCTTTACAATATCGATTTATTGTTAATTGGACTAGAACCAACTCTGAATACAGATCTTTCTACATACTCTTCTGTTACCATCTATAAAAGAAAAGAAAATTAGGTTATGGGAAAGTGCACTTTTGGACTGGCCTTTTTTAGAGACAGAAGCCATGTGATAAATTCGCATGTCCGCACCTCTTTTCTCTCGCATACACTTCTCTTGATGTACATACATGCTTCTGCTGCTTCTAGCAGAGGAATAGGACTTGCCTATTCCTACATGAGAGTCTCTTTTTTGTGGATACTAGAACTGTCTTAGTCCATTTGCCCAGGGCATGATGGTTTATACAGCTGATTATTCATCATGAACCCCAAATTCTTTTCAAAACCACTGCTTTCCAGAATAAGTAGTTCCTTTCATCACCTGGCATTTATTCTGTGATTTCTAGATGTAGGACTTTTTGTTTGTGATGCAGATGATTTCATATTGATTAACCTGTGTCTGTGATATTTACAGTTTTTCTAATGATTGTGTCATCATCCAACTTTCCCAGTGATGATTTTTGCATTTTATTTTGGATCTGAGATATATATCTTAAAGTGTGCTGGTCCAAATAGGGCACAATATGCCAGTTCAGACCCAGGGTAAGCAGATACTTGGCACATCCCTTCATTTTGACAGCTCTGACTATCGTTTCCCGACAGCTTTTGCCCTGATTTGGAAGTTCTATATTGCCACTGTTTCCCAGCCTTTATTATAAGGATGTCATTTTAACCACTCAGAATTTGAAGGCCCCAAGGTATTTTGAAGACTTTGTTGAGGAATGAAGGAACTGAATGAGCTTGGGTTGAATAGTCAGGCGTTTAAATTTGTGCTGAAATAGATACATTTAGCCATTCTTATTTTCTCATATGGTTCCAAAGAAATTATTTCTAGAAGCTAGTATTACTACTCTTTGATTGGTTATCAGTTGGAATGCTCAAGAAGAATTGGAAATTTCATTTATGTTAGAGACTTCTCATTGCTCATAGAAGAGAAAAGTCTCTTACAACTTATGTCTTGTAGTTGTGTGAGCAGTTGAGAGCTATCTAGCATAGTCAATCTTTTTCCCTTTCCATTGCCTACCATTTTTATCTCTGGTTCAGCTCTGCTGACATTGCTGAACAAGCACAGCAGCTGTGGTAAATTTGAGAGAAGGGAATACCTGGTAAAGACAAGGTCTTTCTCTAAAATCTATTTGGAAGAAAGAGTCTTCAGTCTGATAAGAGGTAAAACTGCTTTATTAAGAGTCGTTTAATCTCCCACAACCTAGTTCAAGTCTAATTAGGGGACTGTTGAAATTTACTTTTCGTGTGTTATCATCAGTAGGAAAGGCCAAGTGGAAAAGCTTCTTAGCACTCTTACAACAATACAAACTATGGGTCACAAGTTAAATATTTCTGTTGCCATGGAAAGGGAAAAGGAACAGCTTGATTACAAATTTCAAGACTAGACTAAAACAAAGAATGAGCTTTGAGATTGTTACATTTTGTAAAGTGCTGTATTCTATGTACTGAAATGTTGATTTTTATTATCCATCAATTTAAGATCTGTTGTTTTATTCTTTCTAGGGCTTTTAAAGAAAGCTTTCTAAGTAATAGGTTTGTCCTTATAGGGGAATTGATTTTTCTTTCTTTGAGCATTGTTTTTGACATCTATTTCACCGTAGCTTTCCACCATATCATTTGGAAGCTGATCACAGGGCTCCAAGCAATGTGTCTGCCTATATTTAAATTCAACAGCTATCAGCTTAAATTATTGTGTCTAAAAGTTTATTATAACATAAATCCATTCTTTTCCTCTTTTCTTTCCTGTCTCTCCCTGTCTTCTGCCTTCTTTCCTCTTTCATTAACAAAGGCTGAAAATCTTTGGAACTCAAAGGTAGTTTTAAGTTTCCTCTATTTCCATTCTAAATAAATTCCATTTGCTTATGAAATTCATTTTAGATAGAAAAAGAAAAAAGAGAAAAATTCCCTTCCAATTATATGTTTATAGTAGTGTAGTAGTGGTTTTGTTCATCAATCACAGAAGCTTTATAAAGCTTTAGTATTGTAATTCCTTGTGTATTTATGGATGTAATAATGTTAATTTCAAACCGTCTCTTCCATTTGCAAAACATAGTTTCTCACTGTAAGCATTTGGTCCTTTTTCTTCTGTACACAGGCTTTAAAAAGCTTATAAAATATTGCTTAGAGATGAAGGTCACTCTCTTGCATCGGAGATATGTATTTCCTAAATAAGCAGGCCTAAATGCAGCAGGACAAAAATGGTTTCAACACCGAAGGGGCTAAAACTATACTAAACGATCTCTCGGCGGCGAGCCCAGCAGC
>NW_010972608.1:656225-656892 GCF_000737465.1 Haliaeetus leucocephalus
GGGCGCAGCCCCCCGTCTTCCCAGCTGGAGAAGGCTGCTCAAGTGGGGGTGTCAGCCCAGAGGGAGACCCGGGTACGGTTGCCACTCGGGTGAAAGCCGTTGTTAGGAAAAATGCGGCAGCGCAGACAGAGGTCCCGTGTCAACACGCAGCTGTCCAGGTCTCTGGCTGCGGGGAGTGCCTGAGTCTGTCACTGATGACGGAGGGCAGCGGGGACACCTCTCGTGTGAGGTGTGACCGGGTGGATGATCTGCTCAGCCTGGTGGCAGAGCTGAAGGAGGCAGTGGAAAGGTTGAGGAGTGTCAGGGAGCGTGAGAGGGAGATCGACTGGTGGGCCCACACCCTGCCGTCCCTGAGGCAGAGGCAGCAGGTGGAGGCTCCGCAAGAAGCGGAGGTTCCCCTGCCCTCTTGCCACCAGGCACGAGGGGACCTAAGAGGTGGAGGGGAATGGATACAGGTCCCTGCTCGGGGAAGCAGGCGAATCCCCTCCTGGTCTCCCTCACCTTCCCAGTTGCCCCTGCACAGCAGGTATGGGGCTCTGGATCTTGAGGACCAGGTCAGTGAAGATCAGGCTGTAGATGAAGGCCTATCCAGGGGGCTGTCTAGGCCCAGTCCGGCAGCCCCACGCATTCTGAAAGCCTCTGTTAAGAGAAAAAGGAGGGTAATTGT
>NW_010972608.1:657037-657673 GCF_000737465.1 Haliaeetus leucocephalus
CCATTGCTGGTTGTGCAGGTTGGCAGTGATGAGATTGCAGAGAGAAATCCAAAGGCAATCAAAAGGGATTTCAGGGCACTGGGACGATTAGTGGAAGGATCGGGAGCACAGGTAGTGTTTTCCTCAATCCCTTCAGTGGCAGGGGAATATAATGAAAGGAACAGGAAAACATACCTGGTTAATACGTGGCTCAGAGGCTGGTGCCATCGGTGGAATTTTGGGTTTTTTTGATCATGGGGAGGTTTACACGGCACCGGGCTTGCTGGAAACAGATGGAGTCCAGCTGTCTCAAAGGGGGAAAAGGATCCTCACTCATGAGATGGCGGGGCTCAAAGAAAGGGCTTTAAACTAGGTTTGAAGGGGGAAGGGGATAAACCTAGGCACACCAGAGATGAGCCTGGGGGCAGCATGCCAACGTCAGGGGTGGATTCGATAGCCCAGCTCAAGTGCAACTATGCCAATGGACGCAGCATGGGCAATAAACAGGAGGAGCTGGAAGCCATCGTGCAGCAGGATAGATATGACTTAGTCACCATCACGGAAACATGGTGGGACGACTCCCGTGACTGGAGTGCTGCAGTGGATGGCTACAAGCCCTTCAGAAGGGATAGGCAAGGAAGGAGAGGTGGTGGGGTG
>NW_010972608.1:658235-658580 GCF_000737465.1 Haliaeetus leucocephalus
GGCAAAGGGGTCCAGGAAGGCTGGACATTCTTCAAGAAGGAAATCTTAATGGCTCAGGACCAGGCTATTCCCATGCACCACAAGACGAACCACCGAGGAAGATGACCGGCCTGGCTGAACAGGGATCTTTTGCTAGGACTCAAGAAAAAAAGGAGAGTTTATCATCGCTGGAAGAAAGGGCAGGCAACTCAGGAAGAGTACAGGGATCTTGTTAGGTCATGCAGAGAGGAAATTAGAAAGGCAAAGACTCAGCTGGAACTCAATCGGGCCATTATTGTAAAAGACAACAAAAATGTTTTTACAAATATGTTAACAATAAAAAGAATCCCAAGGAGAATATCTATC
>NW_010972608.1:660664-704032 GCF_000737465.1 Haliaeetus leucocephalus
CTGTCAGGTGGCTGGAGATAGGATGAGAGGAAATGGCCTCAAGTTGCGGCAAGAGAGATTTAGGTTGGATATTAGGAAAAATTTCTTCACTGAAAGGGTTGTCAGTTATTGGAACAGGCTGTGTAGGGAAGTGGTTGAGTCACCATCCCTGGAGGTATTCAAAAAGCATGTAGACAAGGCACTTCAGGACATGGTTTAGTGGGCATGGTTGATGGTTGGACTTGATGATCTTGAAGGTCTTTTCCAACCTAAATGATTCTATGATTCTAAAAGAACAGGGGAGCTGATAATTGGCTGTTGAAGCCAGGTGTTGAGTATTAGATTTAGGTTTTATGTTAGGATTCTATGTCTGGTGGATATACTTTCCCTAGTCACTATTATTTAGTTTGCTCCTTGAGTCTCCTCTTTGTTTTCTGAGTCTAGAATGATGTAAGTATTTGATGTCTCCAGACCACAGTTTTCTGCTGTTGACATTGGAGTGAAGGCTGAGGAAACCGTTAAGCTCAGAGTATGACAATGGCCAGATTATGCCCACTAGACTTCCCCTTTTGCTTAAATGCCTGTATGCTTCTGAGGACATTGACTTCTGGCTTCCTGAAGCTCTTTACTTTCTTGACAGTCTGGCAGTAATGCAATTGTCACGCTAAGTATGAAGTCATTTGGTAATTTACTGAACCAATTAAAGATGCCAAACCGTTATGCCTTAGAAGGAGGTAATTTTCTAAGTGATCCTGAAACTATATATAAGTTTTTTTAAATAATTTGTACTACCTCCACCTTCTAGTATTAGCTGTAGGCAGTATTGAAAATAGCTACTTGGTAAGGATTTTAATAAAAACCTTATGTAACTTCACATTTTGCATAACAAAAGATCACAGCAGCTGAGAATAGAAAAATGTGCTATTATCATAAATACTCCATGATGAATATTTAACTTATCTCTTCAATCTAAATTTAAGTACATTTTGTTGTTTATTTAATTTCTTCTTCCTTTGTCTGATTTTGACCTGGATGGCTCTTTTTTAAACAGGCACAATAAAGAAATTAGTAATGACTGAATGTTACCTTGGCTCAGCTTAAAAAGAGTGCCAAAAGGTAATCAAATGTTAATGTAGGTCAACATCATCCCACTAGTCAGCACTGACATACAGCACTGGATATTTTTATGTGTTCAAGGTCAGCATCAAGTTCTTCCTATTAATATTGTTCACTTTATTCAGTGAGGCACTGGCTTTGCTCCTGGTATTTGTATCAAGATATTTTCTTTTGGTACCATATGCAGACCAAGAGCCTTCTGAGCTGGCGTATCATTTCAGTTAAAAACATGTTTTACCATTTGCAACCTCAATAAAACCACTTTATAATATAGCTCCTCCTCAGAGACTTTTTTTTTTTTAAAAGCATTTTGATAATTATTATTGTCTCAGAGATTGTTTGGGAAATAGAAGGCAGCAAGTGTCACACAAATAGCAAAGCAGTACAGGTGCATGCATTTATTGAAGTGTTCCTCATAAAATATCTCACTATAAATGAGGATTCTCTTAACGGTATTCAAAACACAAAATAGTTTTAACACTCCACTATACTAAGGAATTATCTAATTCTACATTTTAAGGCAGACCTTGAACAAATTTTTGTTTATAATTAGCAAAAGAAAAAATGCAGATCTGTTAAATGAATCAAAAGGCTTGTATTCTTACCCCTGAACTTTGAATTAAACCCCAAACACTGAAAATATCTGTAATATCAAATGTAAAGATTCACACTGAAGTACCTCTGAAGAGTCAGTTTCTTGTGGTTCCTTTGTGAAGAAAAAAAATGCCATTTGGTATTTTTAGATTCTTGTGATTGAACATTCTGATTGATCATAAATGTGCCACTAAATAGCTTATGGCAAAGTAAACAAATCCCAGAATGCTAGGAGAGATGTTAAAAAGTGGTTAAAACATTGTCATCCTATTGTATTTATTATTGAAATATGGAATGCTGAGCACATGCGCATAAAACCACTTGAAAAGACAGCTTGTCATCCTTCTGGATGTATTTGAGAAAATAACACATTTCAATGAAATGCCATAGAAGATTAACGTATTAATTATGTATAAGCTGACCTCCTATATCCTTGGGCTCTCAGTGCTATCTCAGTCTCTCTCAATGCCACTCTGATACGATTTTAATTGCAACCACAGTTCCTTATGCCTGTTTGAGTCTGGGTTTTGTTGTTTTATTGCTGCTGCCTTGCATGGGGAGGACTACCTCTAAAAGCAGGAAACATGCATTCTCTTTAACAGTTTTTCCTTTGCTTCAAATAGAAAACTGAATTCTAAAGGAATATGGAATGCAGAAACTGCTGAACTCCATATCGGCATTGGGATTGAACAGAATTTCTCTGCAGATTTATCAAAAATAAAACAATAGCATTCTGTAAACAGCATTGATTGAGTACATTACATGCAAGAGACATTTTAGAGAAGAGCAGGTGCAAGAAATAAATGTCATCTGTTCAGCTAGTCCACTACACTGCCAGTGTAAAGCTTTTCTGCATTTTTTTCTTCAGTGTTTTGGGGACCATTTAAAAATGAATCAAGTGACGTAGCAACTCCCTGCACCTAGAAGAGAAAAGCATCAGTAAGCAAAGCTCTGCTTTTTCTCCACTGAAATTCTCTCTTGCTTTTGCTTTTTCATTAATTTTATTCATTTAGTCTCTCTGCTTCTAATGACTCTTACTATTCATAACATTTGTCATTAAAATATGATTTGCACAGAAGGATAAACAATATAATGATCAAATACAGGCTGCACAGGCAATGACATAAGCAATAGTTCAAACTTTTTAAAGCCAAAGGTCCTTGAACTGTTTACTGCTTCATATATTCTTCCTTCACTATACTGGAGGGATCCAGAGGCCACACTTGTCAGAACAGTGTGTCTGAGCCACAAATAGCCATACCATGTAGCCCAAGACAGGAGTAATAAGTCAGCTTGCCCTTTCTCTTTTTTGCTACCACTGTAGCAAATTGAGTGACTGCTGTAGAAAGGATTATGCCTGCTGTACATTGAAGAAACGTGCTCAGGAAGTGGAGAGGTGAGGGTCACAGTGGGGAGGGGTAATACTTGTTATTTTACAGCAAGTGTGTACTGGTGGTGCAGCACAGAACAAGTCTGGGGTCTAACTTCATTCTCCAAGGAAGCTCCTCTGTGTTGCCACAGTTGCACATACATTCTCCTTTTCCCTCGTGGTAAATGCTCTATTAGAAGTTCAGCAGCAAAGTAAGCTGGTGTAGGACAGCAGATATCCTATATCCTGCAAGCTTAACCTGACTTTTTGAGGTTAAATTAACACACTTGTATCAGTAATAATCTTTTTCCTCTTTTTAAATTCCTTGGACCCACCTGGTAAAAACAGAATCTGTTCCCACAATGTTATTGATCCTTTCCTGAAACAAGATGGACTATTACGTAAAATTTCTACTTTATGCCAAGCTATAAGGCAATACTTGTGGGGAATAACAGCACAGATGCTTGAATATTGTGAATCCAGTGCTTTAGACTCTGCATTTTGGGAGGAGGTGTGAAGGGAGATATAGGTGCCCTGGACTGTGATAGAGAAATGCCTGAGGAAGGAGATAAGATTGTTGGGAAAGGGGTGTGCTTTCCAGCAAAGCCCCTCTGGGCACAGACTCTAGTGGGATGCAGGGTACTGTGGCTCTGGGCTGTGGCTATTGCTGTTGCGTGGAGTCCCAAAGCAGAAAAGACACTGCTGCACTCTATTACAGATTCAGTTGATGCCAATATTGAAGGTACAACATCAGAACTCCGTAGAGGTCTCTTACTGACAGCTTGAGACTTGACAGAACTGCTGGTAAAAAAGGTCAGTATTTTCCTTCTAAATTCTAGAAATGCAGACTTGTAAACTTTGGTGAGAGAAAAATTTGTTTCCAAGCCTGCAACTTCAATATTTTCACAGGTTATTTTGCAGCAATGTTTTTCTTACCTTCTCAGCTGCAAGTGATTGTAAGTACATGCAAGTTAGAGAATAAGAGTGAGAGATTGCAGCAATGAGAATGTTTAGAATCTGATAAATCAGTCCAGTTTGAAGCTTCAAAGCTGAACTATACTAGACTGCCATTTAGTAACAATACATATTGCCAGTGGTTAGTTCTTAAGCATTATTAATCATTAGCACCACTTCAAAGCAGTCAATTCTTATTAACAAACTTATCCTAAATTAATGGTAGTACCACAGAGCTGTGTAGTTAGTGCCAATGGATATGGTCCTTGGTCTTAGTCACTGAGGTTGAGATGGTCAGGCTATAAAGCTCTTTGCTGAGGGAAGATGGAATCATTCTTCCCTATTTTTCCTCTCACACTGTTGGTGTTTCTATATTCCTTGCCCCTTTTGTTGTTATGTATTACACTTAACTGTGTTACAAAATGCTTATACACAATGGCAGTGTATGTTTATGTTAATTTAGAATACCTATGCCTCAATTCAAGAAAAGCAAATATTAATTGTATCCTGCTTAATATATTTCTACTTTATGGGTGCAACAGGCCTCTGCTTTTGCTACAGCACTGTAGCATCTTTTTCTTCATTTATTTTCATAGCTAGCAAATGTAGTCTGTGAGAAAATTATTTTCCCTCAATCTAAGCTTTTCTAATGTAAAATTTTTAGATACTTGTTCTTTAAAAAAATGGTACATACTCAGTTCATGTCAGTGTCTGGGAAGAGCAGAGATTGCCAAAGGATTCTCTATAATAGTCAGGGGGACACCTCATGGGAGGCCTTCATGGGCTCCCTGGGTTCAAGCAGAGAAAGAGCTTCACTCCTGAGGGAAAAAAATATTTCCCCTTTCTACCCCCCGTCAAGCAGAGGCTGTTCAGGTGAGCTGACTGGGGAGGGCAAAAGAGAAAACTGAGGCCTTGAGGATCACTGGGTGCTGCTAACTTCTCATTGTAATTTGAATTCTGGACCTTCTTGTTCATTACGTCACAAGAAAAGAATGGCCATTTTGTCTTCTCTTCCTGCATATTTCCTACCTTTCATGATCTCATTAAAGTATGAAATATTGCATTTTTACCTTCTATGGGCTTGTACTAAGTGCCTTACACTACTGAAGTTTTGGACTATATGGCTTTAACTTGCTGGTGTATGGCTTTTGGAGCATCTAAGGCACTATGATTTCAGCATGGGCTGGTCTGTTGGCATTTGAATCAGCCTCCTATATCCTTACAGAACAAACAGCTACTTTACACCCTAGAGGAATAATAATAGAAACTGATCTAGTATATGTTTCATAGCTAGCAAAAGCCTTGCCTGGATCCATACAAAAAGGGCTTCCCATGAAACAAGTGCGTATTTATGGATACAGAGATAAAATTCAGAACCAGATGTTTGTTTGACCTCTGTATATTTCTAATACAGATGTCTCAAAGCATCACCTCTAACTGAATATTTTAATACTCTGAAACAATATTCTATTGTTTCCCTTACTGCTTGTTTCATTGTATCTCACATGCAGTGGTCTTATTTAATAAATACAAATTACTAGCCTTAGGCTCATCACATATTTTACTTAACTGTGTTGTAAGCTGGTAAGATAGTAACTGTTTTGACTCTGCTTGGTTTGTTTTAATTACAACCTCTCCTAAAGCACAGTATAAAGATATTTACATAGAAAGGTATGGTAAAGACATAGGGAAGGGGCTGCTCCACAAAGGAGTAGGAGTATTTTTTATCTGCTTAGACTTGTTCATCTGTATCTAACTCACAGCTTCTTTAAACCATGGAGTGTCCTGAACTCTGTCACATTTTAAAATGAGATCATTCTATATTCCTTCCTTTTGCTTGATGATTGCTAAATGAGATTTAGAGCAAACACAGCTTTGATATCACCTTCAGACACATATTTTGTGTCTAATCACAGCAAATACATTTTTAGCTCTTCACCTCAGTACTTCCTATGACTAATCCTTGTAGCATTATTTTTTCCCCCCAGTTTTTAGTTTTCTTACCTACCCCCATAATTATTGGTAATTTTTCTGTTTCTCAGCTGGGCTATCTCATGCTGTGGTTTATATCACTGTCTTGAATAGCAGCTTTCCCAAATGTCTTGGGTTTTTTTGTTGTCATTGTGTGTAGTTTTTTAAAATAATGCTTCTTTTAGCCTAAAAAAAGGGAATGAATACCTCAAAATTATGAACCAAAAGCTAAAAAAGACAAAACTGTAAAGAGGCAACAAATTCCCTATTGCTTTACCTAGCCCTCAAATTCTTCAATCCTACAAACACCTGAAATCACAAAGGAAAATTTTCCTTTATGTGCTCTCAGTTTCTTTTTTTAGGAAAAAACCCAGAACACTTGGTAGCCACTTGCCAGTTAAAATCAGTTAGTTTTCAGTCACCCCTGGTTACAGTCATATGGAGTGAGTGCAGGTAGATGTTTAGAACTTTCTGCTTGTCCAATTAGCATGACCTCAGATAATCCTGCTGGAAGACAGTGAGGGAACACATGTCCCTGTGAGCTCATTGCATACCTGACAGTGAGCTTTACTGCAGACAGATCTGACAATCAGACTGAATAGTATTCTTTCTTTCCTGGGGCTAATATGTCAAGGTATGGAACTAACTCCTTTTGTTGCAAACACAAACAGGCATTGTCATTATGTTCTGTTTGTGAATTTCCATATTTTATTCTGATTATAAATTTCCCAAAATTTGCATCGTCTCCAAGAGAAAGAGGATTTTACAAAAAGTGAAATATGTCAAAACCTGAGGGATACATAACTTATTTTTCCTGCTTCCTGAGGGCTCACTCCTGGTACTGGAGTGAGTGGCCTGCTCACTTGAAGCATCTTTTACAATCACAGCTTTCTTCCTTTTAGACGAATGGCGGTGTGAATAAGGAATATAAGTTGTTAAATGCCTTGAAATAGCAAGTAATTTAGGGTGATAACCAACAGAGTGACAAGGCCAAATGTGTCAGTTTATGATACAATATTTCCGACAAGTACATTTCCTACTATATTATGTTGTGTTATATCTAGTTATATGTTTATATATGTATGTGTTGGTTTTGTTTATTTTAGAATATTGTGACATTGTCACTGGAGTCAGTGATGCATTTAAAAATAATTTTTGTAAATGAGCCTCTTTAATTGTAAATATTCAAATTATATGAATCAGGGTGGGCCAGTCATGGTAAACTGTGCTGGATTTTGTTATGTTTTATGAAGCATTTTATTTTATGTAAGTGAAGTGCTTATTTAGACTTCTGGTTGGACTGAAGTTGGAATCCCAGAAAAGCAAAGCTGATTTTGTTATTCTAACTAGAAATTTGCTTAAGAGTTGAATGGAAATTCTAGGGAATGGGGTGTTACTGTTTGGAGTCAGATGGTTGTGTGGCATCATAATGGTATCTGGTACGTTATCATCAGTGATGTCCTCAGAAATGGATGTTGGAATGCAAAGGTGATGTCTTCAACACCTCCTGGGTGATCCTGGTTCATGAGAGAGCCAGTGAGTCTGCTTGCTAGGAATTTATCTTGGACCTCTTCACTCCCTGTGTAACTGACAGGAAAGGTTACCATGAAGAACTCTCAACTGAAAAAATCATGAAAGAAAATTCTGTTTAGTAAATCCCCTGCCCCACCTCAGTTCTTGATTAGGTCCATACTAAGCTAATAACCTTTTGCCTATCCTCTCTAATTTTTTTTTTTTTTTCCTTCAGTGACACACATAATCCTATCCATCAGTCTTTCTCACATTGTCCTTCATTCATGAGTCTGCTGTCTGGAAAAATAGCATGCTGTCACAGATATATCCCCAAGTTAATAAAACATCTGCAGCACTGATAGATGGACTAGATGTAGAAATTACTTTTGCAGACATCAGTTTAACCTACATTTATTTAGATTTACATCTTCTCCTTCTCCTCTCTTTTCCAAAGAAATCATGGGCTTACTGCTTGAAGATGATTACTTTAGTTCACCAAAAGACATTTATCTAACCCACCAAAGTTTTGGAGAGCTGATCTGTATTTGGAGTAAAGAATTAAAAGAAAACCACCCTTACACTCTCCCCCCAACTTCATCTAGGCAGAGCAGGCACATTACAACACTACACAAGGAACTTAAAAAGTAATTTTTTGAATCAGGTAGACTACAAAAGACTGAAACACCCATTATGGTTGTGTTCTGTACAACATTCAGGACACAAGACAGCAATGGGCAGGTGTCACTTTACTGCTCCAGTATTTGTTCATTAAAAAAATGGTAAGAACGATGTAAGTCATTGTATATGGTAGAAATAAAATGATTAAGAAAGAATATAGTCACAACATCAGTGTCCCCTGCTTTGAAAATAAACCTATTTCCTTGTTTTAATATCAGCTGGAGACAATCATGCAGTGACAGCTTAGTATTCTTTTGATGTTATCTACCAAATTATATAAAATAAAACATTTGTCTTTTAGGGCCACTATTCATTTTCATGAAATAAATTCTATTCTCAATTCTGTTCTCTAGCATACTAGTACTGGGGATGTTTTAAAATTTTTAAAAATATGTTCTTATCTAGTCTTTAGGAGTCTTTGTAGGAAGCCCTTTTAAAATAGATGATAAAAGATACATTAATCCATTAGAATTCATATAGTGATATTTTGACTATTGTCCTGTAGGTAATATTTCAGTTGTACCTTTCAGTGTCTACACATAGAACACAAATTAAGGTAAAACAAGGAAACAGAAATTAAGGGAAATATTTGAAACAAACTTTGATTTTTATTTTAAATGTTAAATGCTTCCTTTTTGTTTTACTATTACTTCAAAATTGCAGTTGAATTGCCAATAAAATATAAACATAAAATGCAGTGGAATATTGTGGAGAAATAACTGGCCTGAAAAGTAAGGATTGTATTTTTTAAGATTTCACATCAGATTATGTCATATTCTCAAAACCTTGCACTGATACCAACATGCCTTTCCTAATTAAACTTGCAGGACTAATAATAGTAGGGAATAATAATATAAAAGTAAAGGGGTAATCTAAAGAAACTTTGAATTATTTTTATTTTCTCCTTTTTGCTTGATACTTATCTTATTTGGAATTCCACTGGCATTTATTTGCGTGATCTAATTTCAGCACATTGTTTGGATCTGCAAAAATGTTATTTCTAATTTCTTACATTGTTTGGGCTTTTCTCCCTCCCTCTTGTTTATATTGCAGTGCATCTAATTTTGGATATGTTATAAATAATGTGTAGGTTTTACCATGGATCTTTGAACATAGGTGGATCTTACCCTCTGAGAACAGAAAGAGCAAATGAAATGGACTGTTGAGTGTGTATATATATAATATCAGTTGTACTCACACTTGCACCTTGAATACAAACTCTGTTGTTTCAATGAAATGCACTTTTGATAAAACTAGAATGATTTAGTGTATCTAAGAAGGCTTTTAAAATCATTATGGTAGGGTAAAAACCGTACAAAATATAAGTAAAGTCTGTCAGTAAACTCCTTCGAGATTTAAGTCAGTTTAACTAAAACTAGCATACATCCTTACAGATTATTTGGTGGTAGAATGCCTGAAGAGTTAGCTCTGCAGGCTTTATTAGGAAAATATAAATGTTTATACAATAATGAAGAATTAAATTGTGGAAACAAATAGCAGGGAAATCCCTGACCACCATTGCTATATCAAGAGAAGTTTTAATGGAAATTTTATCTTTTGAAGTCTTTTAAAATTAAAATCAGTGCAGAATTAATTATCAGGTCTGTAAAAAAACACTAGAAAACAATCTAATGGAAAATTTAGTGGTGGTAGTGTGCTTGCAATCAAAGTTTTGTTTTGTTTTAAAACTTAAAATATGCAACTAACATATTTCCTATGAAAAAGTTAGTTCAGAATAATAGCCAATGTTAGGTCACACAAAAAACTTAATGCTCCAAAGTCTATAGTGTCTCAGTTCTTTTGTACTCCTCCTACAAATTGCAAAGCATTAATATACAATCTCTAAATCAGTCCTAGAGGAATTCATATAGTACAATGTTCTGTAAAATTGCATTTACCAGAAGTTCATCATGAAGAAAAAGATGTGAGGCAGCTTAAGTGGAGGATGTGGTTTATTCTTCTTGCTTGTCTCTATTGTCATGCTAACTCCAGTAAATTTCTCTCATTTATTTTAAAAGTTTGCTTATCAGTTAAGAGATGACTCATGCGATAATCCCAGAAACCTCTGAATAAAAATCCCTTCTGGTATAGTCTGCAGAATGCCTTTCAGTACTTCAGGCTCACTTCAACATTCCACTGAAACCTCAAATAAGCTCAAATGGCTTATTATTAAATGGTGACACACAGTCTGTGCTAAACATGCTGGTTAAGCCATGTAAAAGTGTCTGTCCTCTTTTATGCTTTGTAATTTCTTAAAGAGGTACTGAAAAGATACTTTAACAAAATGTATTAATGTTAGAAGTGAGGAATACAAACATTTCTTGTTTCATCAGTGTTATGTAATTGGTCATTTATGCAGCAGCTACCTTTCTCTTGTTATTTCTCATCACAGTGAAACTATACTAGAAAATGATGGTAATTGGTTCCTTTGGTAGCAGAATCCTCACTCTGAAACTGCCAGTGGAATCACGTTATCCCTTCACCCCTAGGGATTTTCCATCTAAGTCAAAGTTGAGATGTGGTGGCAGGTAAAGAAAACTGTACTCCTGTTAGCCATGGCAGAAAGTGAGACTTGGAAGAAACTAGGAGAGGCAGATTGGAATTCTCTTGGACTTGGGAAGATAACAGAAAATGCTTTGGTGATCCCAAAGAAGAATATGCATAAATCTAAGCTGATAGGAGAATAAGGAAAGAGTGCCTGAGGTTAGAATGAGCCCTACAATAGCAAAAGACACTGGAGAGGGAAATCAGATAAAAGTGGATTGAAGTATAAATAAACATATAGCATGTTGTGAAGTTAAAGCCTGGTATGTGAATGGATCTTGATTTATAACCGCGGTATAGTTGGTTATTCTTGTTATTAACTGCATGGAGCTGGTAGGGGATACAAATAGTAACCCCCATCAGTCAGATCAACCCACTAAATCCACCTGTCACTTGCAGGTTGTTATTGAGTATCTATTCTAACTAAACACAGAACCAGGCTTCAAAAGCAACTCGAGACTTTGAAATTGATGCAGAGAACAGCTCACATTTTTGTATTGTCTTAATCCCTAAATATACATCATCTTTTTCCATTACTGTATGGTAGGGCATGTACTGACCTTGCTGAATGACTGCAGCAAGTTGTGAATAATGTATGAAATACACAGCTCCTGCCCAAGAATATAGATCGTGTTGGGCAATCAGGGCTGTTCAGAACTGTGTTCTCATGCTTGCAGTGTTCAATACTATCCTAAAAGCTGTCCCTGTATCAGAGCAAGGCCAAAATACATCAGAAAGTAAAATTATTTTGAAATTCAACTATTTGTATTTTATTTCCATTTTTACTATAATTTTGCAAATTGATAATTATGATATTAGTTTCTAATGCTTCTCGAACACTGTTAGCTACTATAATTTTGCCTTATTTTGACGTACACAGATGCTTTTGAAATACTGATATCCCATAGGCATAGCTAGACAGAGTTTTCATCTGGCAAGACAGTAAACAATCTTTTACCAAAGATGAATATAGCAGCTACTGATGGGTATCACACTTAAAATGACTGTAATCAAATTTCTTAATCAAATCACTTTTAGCTATAATAAATGAACTTCTTCCTGCAGACAGGTAATACTGAGATTTAAACTCTTTTCTAACCCCGTGTAACACGTATGTTAAAAATGCACTTCATACACATCTGTAAAGGTAACAGTGAGTGTGGCTCATTATTAGCTCTCCTTGGCTGTTGATGGTTGGGGAGAGTTATCCTGTATTTGTTGGCTTCTCTGTCAGTTCCCAAAGACTACATTCAACTTTATGTAAAAGAGGAAAAACTGTTCTGAGTGCTTGAGAAAGTACAGGTAATTTTAGTCTTGTTTCAACAGCACATAGTAAAATGAAACAAAACAGAAATATGTAATACCCTCTGGCAGAAATTTAGAGATGTATCAAGGAATGAGATGACCATCTCTGGATAGGTCATGAAATTGGGAAAGATAGTGTTTGAAACTGGAAGACACTGCATTAAGTTTCATAAGCACTTTTGACTTCATTAATTTGTTTTTCTTCTTGTACACAGTCTTCATTATTGTATGTACTGAAAAATGGGTTAATTAGATGAATGTTTTCTGTTAATAATTTCCTAGTTTGAGCAAGGCTTTGAAACAAAACACTGTCTGGGGAGAGTCCTTCCTCAGTCTTTCCTCACAATTTTTTCTCATTTTCTCAGATTCTGACTGGCTTCATATCTACAGCATTTGGGATCACTTCCATAAGTCACTGTTGAAAAACAGAATGAAGATCTGCCACAGGTAGTTTATTTTCTCACTATTTTCTACAGGGCAGAACAGCTTTTGTAATACAAAGGGGTTTTTTTAAAGGGTTTTGCTTTTTGGTTCATCTTTTGAGAGTAAGGGATTTTTTTGTAGGTATGCATACTGTTTTGTGTTAGATAAGAGAATTCGTGGGGAGCAGCTTTCTAATCATGCATATCATACATGGCTTTGCAGCAGCTGGTCCCACAGCTTTAATGTGACTCCTGAGAAAGTTTGGTCTCCTGCTTTGTTTATGGTGGCTGAGGATTAGATAGGTCTATCACAGCCTTCAGCCACAAGCAGCTGATTAATTGATGCATTTGGTCCAGGCTGTTGAATAATCTGAAGACATGACTAGGCTTTGAAGTTGAATCTATGTTCTATGAGAATCTTGTGTAGAGTATATAAAAAGATTCAGGATAGGTCTGGTGTGATTGTGCAGCCTGCCCAACAGAGGAGGAGGATGACAGTTTTCCTGGATAGAATTTCCTAAGGGTTATTTGTGCCTTATTTTGGTTTGTTGAACTTCTGTAATCCAGATGAAAAATGACAGAGGTATGAGTAAACAAGGATCATCAGTCTGTAGGATAGGACTGTCTCCAAACCAACAGGAATATTAGAAAGGATAACTTAATAGCAATTAATTGTAACTATGCAAAACATTATGTCAGTATGGAATCCGGCAGCATTCCTATATTGTAGGTAGAATTAACAAGACCTACTAGGGCATATTGCAAGGGCTGTGTATGCATATGCATATATTTCAAAATCCTACCAACATTATCTTTCGGGTTCTTAGTTTCAACTTCAATTTCCTGTTTGCATTCCAAAGTTAAGCTCCATTGAGCTCCAAGATGTTTTTGGGAGTAATATTCAGAAATAAATTAAATGATGACTTTGTCTTTAAATTTAGAATTTTTCAGTTTCTAAAGCATAATGTATATTTATGTAATATTTCAGTACCAAGAATTTGCTTAGGCCTGTGAGCACAACTACACAACTTGATTAAATCCCTTTTGTATGAAGAAAAGACTTTCATGTCTTGCAGTGTGTTTCTATTTGGAATGATTAGCCATTTTTTTGGAAAGTTTAACAGCAACTGCTGATCTAAGAATTAACGGGTATTTAGCTGAAGAATTTAGACAATCAAAACTGTTTCTTAATCTGATAGCAGGAATGAATGACAGAAAACCAGTCCAGCAATGACTTTGACAGCAAGATATGTAAAATTTTATGTAGTGAAAGTGCAAGGAAAGCCAGATAAATCTAGTTGTGTGATGATACATATGTCACTTCTAGAGTTCTATAAAATCATGTTCCTGTTTTTATTCCTGGTACAAACAGGTGTGTTTCTATCCATCTGTCAAAGGGTATGAATCAAGTACAGCTTCTCTGGAGGCCTTGTACATATTTAAGCATCATATGCATAATTAGTAATAGATATGTTTATTACTAATATATAAGTATTATATATAGCTACATAAATATATAAATGTTCCACTTTTCTGGGAAGTTGTCATATGTCTATTTCTGATACATTTGGTACCTTGGAATTACAGGTTGTAAACTTTCCAAAGAAGGACGTGTCAAAAGCTGAAGGGACTTAGATAAATGTAGGGTATTATTATTAATTATATTTCTCACAGACAAGTGAAACTTGTTAGAATACTAGAAACAACTCAGAGAGAATTATTGAATGACTTTTTTTCCTTTTTTCCTGCTGGAACAAATTAGAAAAAAGATAACATAGTAGTAGACGTAATAGGTTGAGATAGAAAAACCCTTTGTGTTCATAGCCAAAAAGAAAAAAAAAAGTGAATGACCTTTTAACTTTACTTTCCTCCTATTTTTACTCTTATTTCTGTTTTGTTCCTGAGAGACCAGACTTGGTGCAAACTTTTAGCCTCTTCAAGCTCATAGAAGTCAGGGGTTTCACCTAAAGCAAAGCAATAGGGAAAAAAGTGCCATCTTTGCATGGATTCTCTTCCATATTTGTTTCTGGGTTTGTTCCACTGCAGAGGCAGTTTTAAGAGGGCTGTTTACTAAGTGCCCTGCAGGTACGGTTTGACCTCTGTGAATTGCTACTCAGGAAGCTGAAGGAAGAGCTGGAAAGCTCATCTTGATTTAATTTCCCAATTCAATGTATAAATCATTGCAACTACCTGCAGATCATGCTGGTTACATTGGAAGAGATGCAACTGTTTTCTGAGCTTCTTTATCAGGCTCATTAGATAAAGGCCATATTTCCCCTCCAGGATGGACAGTTCATCAAAACTTTTGCACGTGCATGCCGTCTTTAGAAATCCTGTTACTATGATTATGCTGGAACTTGCATCTCTAGATCCACACTGAATAGCTGTCACCATTTACCAGGCAGACACTCTGACAGACAAAGTGCTGGTTAGAACATTAATGACACAAGATACTCCAAACGACAAAATGCATGAAGTCTTATAGCAAATGGAATTTGTGGGGCTTTAATATACTTTATCACACTGATAGCCTGATTTGGCATTCCTGAATATGAGAAAACCTCTTTATTTGGACTGTGTTTAACTTGCTAGTTTAATATGTCATGCCCTACTCTAGGCTGGACCTGCTATTGCTGTGACAACCTTTTTACTTGAGTGATAATCACCCTGGATGCTGCTGCTGAAGGTGACAGCAGAGAAAGTATTGGCTGAGATTTTTATAGCAGTGCTAGGAGTTTGTTCATATATTTTTTTACACAAAATAAGAATATGTCTTTCTGTGTTTATGCAAGATCAGGACCCTTGAATGCTACAGTAATATTAAAATTCTAGTCATAATGGTAGGAAGAAATCTTAACCCCTGACACAGGGCATTATCAGGCCTCAAAGTGCAAGAAGAACAGTAATGTGATGATGTATTTACTTAATTTTCTAATGGATGGTGCTGAATATGCTCGTAAAATCAAGGGATTGCTTTTCAGATGCATGGAGCATTCATAACTTCCACTGACTTCAAATGCAAGTCCTTAGCACTTCTGAAAGGAAAGGATGCTATGTGAAAATCCATTATAAAATGTGAATTTTCATGCTAAAACAAATGGTAAAATGAGATGAATCTATTTAATTAGCACTAATTCATTTTTCAATATCTAGCTTTATAATGGAGAAGAGCTTTAGAACATCACAGGTATAATACTGGCACCCAGATCAAATCAGATTTACCTCATACTTACAGCTTCAATGTGTAAGACTCTCAGAATATCAAAGTATAAAAGGAGCTGAGTGAGATTTGACTATCTTATAAGAACATATTACTTAAAAGTTTGAGGAGACAGGAAGAATGTCAAGGCAACCAGTATTCAAGCCATATGTGCTGTAGTCTCTGTGGAATGTTTTCTTTTCAGTTCTTGTTATTATATTGTGTAATAAGATACTCAATATGGCTTTCAAATAAGAAAAAGATTGGGAAGTTATTAAGACTTAGTAAAGTCCTCATTTTCAGAGAGAAATGAAATTAGATGCCATCCCGCTACCCCTCTCTTAAAGGTACAGGAGGTCAAAAGCCCTGAGGAGGGTCTGTCTTTACATTTTATCCTGATTTATAAAATCAATCTTGAAGATGAAATCCACAAACACCTCTTGTTTTTCCTTCTCCAAATTTAACCATTAATAGGAAAGGGTAAAAATTGTCATCTCATGTTTCCCTTGACCCAGCAGAGCAAAGCCACAGTGGGAACTCTGTGTACGACATGACCCTGGGGAAAAAAGGAACACGAGACCTCAGCATGGGGGTTGGAGGCAAGAAGTCACACATATCGAAAATGACAGCATCACATCAGTAGGCTTTCAACTCTGTAGAGAACAGTATTTTGGAAGGAAGAGCAGCTCAGTGGTAGCTTTCTCATCTTAATTCAATGAACTTAAGAAAAAATTAGAAGATTTTTCCAAGTACACAGAGTAATACATACTTAGAATAAAATGAAAGGTACTGCAATAAAAAAAAAAATCTTGTTAAACCAAGTAGATTTTTCCAACCAGTAACAGAAGCAATAGCATTATGGCAGGAATTAATCATGGTGTATTTCTGAAGAGAAAGGGTAGGTTTAAATCCTGCCTTTAATAGAGAGGCATTATTTTGTATCTGCTTTACATTCTGTTCATTGGAAATTTCACAGGCAGTTTTGTTGTGCAGGTAATCTAATGACATGCATTGATACATCTATTGTATCAAATGCATACGAAGTTTTATTCCCATGGACTAAATTAAAAGAAGTTATATTTTGTGGGAACCATACAACTCTGTCTCATGAAAATTTCACAGCGAAGGAGTTTGTTTGTTTGTTTGTTTTAAAATCTTTTATCTATTTAGGCTAAAATTTGCAATGGAAACTAACAGTATTCAGCTACCTTTACATTTCAGTATAATTTGATTGCAAAAGTTTTACAGGTCTTTCATAATAAAGCTGCTGTTCCAGAAATAGTCCTTCCTGAGCTTAAAACTAGAATTAAGCAGCTAGTTCACAAGGGAAGAGTTGCAAGTTAAGAATACAGACATCCTGATATCCTCAGCCTAACTGCTATTGGTAGTTCATGCCTTGCCTAAAGAAGCTTGTTGTTCTCTAACTGATCTTTTTTTTAATATCTTGGAGATGAAGCACCCTGTTCAAGTGCGCCTCTGCGCACAGATTGGGATAGTTAGTCACTAGAGGCCTCTTTCCTGCCAATGTATGCTTTCAAGGCTTAATTACAAATCCTTTCAAAATACAGCCTGTGGTCTTTTAAACCAAACTTCTCACACCTTGCAGAGTCATTAGATGCTATGGGCCTTGCAAAAAAACCCCAATCATCATAGAAGAGAGTTTCTGTAAACTTGTAGGCATCCTTGCACATGCTTTGCCTCATCACATCGGTAGTAATAACTCTCCTTACATGACAACAGGGAATGTTATACTTTCACAAACCCAGAAGAATCCACAGGGAAGATCTTACTTGTGGAAGTTTATGGTGAAAGAGTCCATTAATGTTATTATGATTTAGGTAGTGAATAATATTTAGAATGATGAAGTAGCATCTGAAAAATTCGTGGGAATGCCAGATCTTGTCCTGCAAAGTCCTGCTTTCCTTTCCTTCATCTCCTAATTTGGTCAGAGAGTTGAGAGTTCCTCAGAATGAGATCCTTGTCAGATCCTTGAAATCCTTGTCTGTGCACAGAAAATGAAAAATCATGTAATAACTTGAATTACAAAACATGCATAATATATGTATACATATAGTGAACCTCTAATGTGCCCCCAGCAGAAGTATTCATGAGGAAGGTGAAAATAGAAGCATTTCAATAGCTTTTACTTATGGCTATATATTTCTCATATATGTTAGAAAGGCTATTACAAATGTGGTATTCTCAAAATTCAAAAGTCTATGGCAGATGTTTAGCATCATGCAGTCGAAATAGATTGTTCCCTAGAGAATCAGCAGTGACAACCTACAATGCATTTGTGCTTGTTCAAACAATGTGTTATGAGGAAAGGATTGTGGGAGATCATATGAATCATAGTTCATATCCTCACCATAAAAAGAATTGCAATTATATTGGGAAAATTTTGAGTCAGATGCATGTTGTGAGAGGTGTTTTGTTTTTACACTCTGCAGCCAGAGGCATTTGCTGTAGCAAATCACTGACCAGTTTAAAGATCTACAAATTGATGTCAGAGTCTGTAATTAATCTCAGTGTCCTAAAAGTGAGCTGACAATTGGTTCTGAAAGGAGTTTTATGCTCCAAGTTAGCTTGGTAGTAATACTGATGCAGGGAATTACTGAGTCAAACTGACAGTCATGCCTGGAAGTGTCACCTAGATTTCTAATGACTAAATGCCTTATTCATAAGAAAGTGTTTATTGTATTTTCATGCATTTAGGAAACATAGGTCAAAAGCTGAATTCCTGGTGTAACTCCATGGACTTTGACTGGATTTATACTGAGGATGAGTTTGGTTCCCATGAACTTGCTTTATCTAAATGAATTATGCTTCATACTTGTTTAGTAATCATTGTAGGAGTGCATCATAATGGGTTCAAACTTATTTATTAATTTTCAGAAAAAATGTCTAATATTTAATCTTCCTCAGAAGGCAGTTTCACATTTTCTGTATATGTGGTACTAA
Source organism: Haliaeetus leucocephalus (assembly GCF_000737465.1). Classification (NCBI taxonomy): domain Eukaryota; kingdom Metazoa; phylum Chordata; class Aves; order Accipitriformes; family Accipitridae; genus Haliaeetus; species Haliaeetus leucocephalus. The sequence continues at coordinate 679,269 of NW_010972608.1, forward strand.
GCCAGAGGCTGTTTCAGCTGGAATACTGAAGACAAAATGTTCCTAACACAAATGTGGTAAATTAAAAAGAGAAGGATGAATTTATGGCAGTGATGTTGGTTAGTGGCACCACTCTGCAGGAAAGGGGCAAATCTGTGGCTGAAAGAGTAAAAGAAGTTAAAATCAAGTTAATGGTCTGTATAATATAATGCAAATCCCAGAGGTCTAATGATACTGCTTTTAGCTCAAGTAGCTACTACAGTTTTAACAAAGATATCATAAATAAGGAGCTTAAGAAAGTGTTAGGTAACTGAAAGTTAGCTTGTCATAATATTCTGAGTTATCATTAAAGTAAGGTTTAATGTTGGTAAATGAGCTTTAGACACAAAATGTCAAAATTACTGTGTTTTTCAATAAACTTATTGGATCTTCTCTGTTAAGGTGTCAGTTTATAAATAGCATTGTGCTTAGTTTTTATATTGCACTTCTCATTACTAGATGAGAAAGCACATAAGTATTGTCATTTTCTCACTTTGTATGTGAGAATGTGCTGGTTTTGGCAGGGATGGAGTTAATTTTCTTCACAGTAGCTAGTATGGGGCTATGTTTTGGATTTGTGCTGGAAACAGTGTTGATAATACAGAGATGTTTTAGTTATTGCTGAGCAGTGTTTACACAAAGCCAGGGCCTTTTCTGCTTCTCACCCCACCCCACCAGTGAGCAGGCTGGGGGTGCACAAGAAGTTGGGAGGGGACACAGCCAGGACAGCTGACCCCAACTGACCAAAGGGATATTCCAGACCATGTGATGTCATGCTCAGTGTATACAGCTGGGGGAAGAAGAAGGAAGTGGGGGACGTTCAGAGTGATGGCGTTTGTCTTCCCAAGTAACTGTTATGTATGATGGAGCCCTGCTTTTCCTGGAGATGGCTGAACACCTGCCTGCCGATGGGAAGTAGCGAATGAATTCCTCGTTTTGCTTTGCTTGTGCATGTGGCTTTCGCTTTACCTATTAAACTGTCTTGTCTCAACCCATGAGTTTTCGCACTTTTGCTCTTCTGATTCTCTCCCCCATCACACTGGTGGGGAGTGAGCAAGCAGCTGTGTGGTGCTTAGTTGCTGGCTGGGGTTAAACCATGACAGACAAAAACTATGCTTTTCTTTATGTGACTCATCAGCAGAATGGAGACAAGAGCCCAAGTCTGTTAAGTCACCTCTAGTACACAATTCAATGCACCACATGTTCAATTAAGTTCTTTAGGTTATTAACATGATTCAATTCATTATGAAATTTTCTTTAATATTCAGGAGGAAACCTGTAGGCTATCCTTCAGAAGTGCTTATGCAACAGCTGTTAGAATGTATAAACACCTTTTATATTGCTTGATGTAAAAGCTTAGCACTCTTAATGATCTCCTCCCATATTCCATGCTGTGGGACATTGAGTAAGCTGCTCTGTGATTTGCAGATGGTTCATTTAACTACTTCAATGCTATCTTAAGTGTTTCTCTCTTGCTTCACACAGTCTTGATTTATTTTGTACTGGTGGCTGCAACATAAATCCCACTGGAAAATCCAGCCATATAAATACAAATGGTCTAAGTGTAATGGAGTCTGCTCTAAACCAGGCAAAAATTAAATCAGAAAAACTACTGTTCATAATTAGATTAATTCATTTTTTAGGTTAAATTCACTGAGGCACTTTCTAATCCCAGTTGTGCTTATTTTGGGCTACTCTAGCCTTTACTGTGTAGCTCAGGCTTCTCATCAGTGTGAGGAGGGAAACTGTGTTGCTCATACAGTGACATGGTTTGTATTTATCTTCAAACTATTACTTATATTTCTGTGTCCAGTGAATACAAACTGTACCTTTCCATTTAATATGTTGGAGTGAAGTCTGATTTTTGTAATAGGTTTTTTTTTGATGGTAGCAATTCAGCACTCTTATTAACAACCAATCAAACAGAAAGCCTTCCTATAAACTTAGGAAGTTAATAAATGAAAGCAAGTGTAAGCCTTTTGAGATGTTCTTCAGTGCCAGTGTACAAGGAGGTCAATGACTGATGGTTTGCCACCTAATCAATCAATCAATCACATGTGCAGAAGTTATACCAGTTGTGTTCAAAAGAAATGTTTTACTGACTTTTTCAAGTATACGAGTAAGGAATGGAAATAAAACTTACAGACCAGTGTGGTCACAGTCCCCTTCTGTGTAGCACAGCAAAACTGAACCTGGAATAATAAATTCTGTTTTGAGCACCAGTAAAGCAGGAATATGAAGATTAATTGGAAGTAATTAATGGGAAAGCAGAAATACGTTAAGTTGCATTTAACATATACCTGAAAAGTGCGTAAGAGCTATGTACATGGCCAAGATATGACTTACTGAGAGATAATACAAGAAATTCCAACCAATGTTTTATGAGAGAGAAGAATTGTTGAGAATGGTATTGGCAGCAGGAGATGTTGGTACAAGTCAGCAGCAGCACCGATGTTATAAAAAGTAATGTGTATGCACAAGAGGTATGCGAACTTTGGCACAAAGGGAAAGTAGTTAACTGCAAGTTGCTGTTGCAGAAAGTGACTGTACAATGCAGATTGGTCCAAAATAGTTGCCAGGGGAGAATAGTGACCATTAGTCAATGATATCCAGACTCCTGAGTTGTGACTGATGTTCTGGGCAGGACGGAAAAGCTGCTTGGAGCCTAAAGTCTAGTTTCCCCTGGCAAGCTGTTGGAGTGATCATTCCATGCTGTGCTTCAGAAAGATGTCCTATTGTTGTGTGTTCTTCTTGAGGAATCAAGCCAGATAACATGGTCAGAACTGTCTGGGAATGAAAAAAAGAGGTGCAACAAAATATGAGGAAATACTAAATTCTACCAGATTACATAGTATTTGCCTAAGGGAAGGAGTTAAAGCTATTGTAATGCAGTTCGTTGGGAGTGCTGTATGACTGCTGTATGAATCATTGAAGAGTGGAGTAGAAGCTGCTTGCATAAATCAAGCTTCAAAAGTGAAGAGGCATTTAGCTCTTTACTATGTAGCTGGTCCCAATTACAGGTCCATGGACAGTTCATTTGCTTGAGGGCATGGCTACGAAGTTTTCAAGTTTACATGTCTTTGCCCAGCTGTGGGCTGTGCCTCGTGCAGTAGGGCTATTAAAAAAAAACAACAAAAAACTAATAAACTTGTTGGTGTACATGAGAAAGGGATAAATAGTGTCCAGATTAGGAATAAGTTTATGCATCTCTACTTACGTGCAATTCTTCTCAACTATAGCATTGCCTTTCTTCGTTACTTTTCCATCCATCTGCTTGCTTATTCTGTCAGTTGGGCTTTTGTTTGTTTCTTTGTAATACTTTCTTGTTATGAGTACTGTTTTTTGTACTTCACCCAAGATTTTGCTGAACGCTTGGGGTGTAAGAGAACTTTTCTCAAGACAGATATTGTTATGAGTAACATTTTTGCATTTCTTAGAGCATACTAAAGGTTCAGTGAGGAGAATTTTGAACTGAGATGCTAGTGACAGGAATCTAGAAGAGTCCAGAGAGGATACCTTGAACGTATTTTTAACAACTACACAAACTCCTACAGCAATATTTCACATTGTTGTCTAAAGCCAATAGAATTTACCTTTTGTAGAGAGGGTGCAAAGGAATCAGTACTTTTTCCCAACTTAACCTCTAGAGAAGAATAATTTTCCATCTTCGCTTTCTCAGATTTTGTTAACATATAGGAAATAAGAGGTTCTTTGATGTAAGTTAGGCTCATCACATGATTTAGGATTATTAAAGACAATATTTCTCTGTGTGAACAATAGTGAATGGACACAGACTTGAGCACATTAATCGTGAGATTGTCTTGTGTTATGTGTCTTTGGCAGTTGGATAGATATTCTTTCGAGAGCTGCCAAATCACTTTATGTATGCAAGAAGAATGATGTTTTTGTAGCATTAGCTTTTTGGCTATCATCACACCCCTCAGCAGCCATCTTTCATCACCACAGTTACCACTGAGAGTTTTTCTAGGATAAATAGATCTGGGTTGTATACGAGAGTAAATCCTAATGCTAAGTAGATTCTTTTAATTTTCTCTTCCCAGAAATGTTGTCTTGTCAGATCTCCAGAATAGACGGTTGCCATATTACATCTCCAAGATATGTTGTGTATTAAATATTAGTGTTTTCCTAACTACGTATGTTCACCTGTGTTCTATGAGATCTAAACTGTGTGCACTTGGTGAAACAGGTACCTTTGTAACCAGTGAGTCCTTTCATGTCTATATGCATTTGTCTCTGCCTAAGAATGAAAGAGGGTTGGAGGAAGAAATGGAAAAAGCAGGTAAGGAAGGTGACCGCACAATTTTCTACCTTGTTTGTATGTTTAAATTAAAAAGTTGCAATCTAGCCCAAACTGGCACTGAAATCAAATATAAATCTGGGTTAAATTCTCAGACTCCAAATTGGCCAAAGCTACTCAGATTTCAAAAATAAGTTTTAAAATATCAGACAGAATTGTGTGGGGTGTTTTTATTTTTGTTTTAAATGTGTGAGGGTAAACTCTTTTCCTCCTAGATTTAGGAATTATGTCCATGTGTAATCAGATTTAACACTGGACTGTTACATGAAAACTGATGTTCAGCATGTTACTCAGGGCAATTAATGAAGGATTTGCTGGTATTCTTTGATTATTAATTGCATATAACTTTACCATTGCTGACGATGAAATGGAGCTAACATAGTAACCTGAAGTGATGGAGTCAATTATGAATTATTGCATTCCTTCCTTTCTGGTATCAGATCACAGTGCAGTGTGGTAAGAAGTGAAGTCAGGAGCTGTCAACTGCATTTCCCCCAAGAAATTTTATCTTGCTCAGTCTACCCCAGTGTAATTCTGAACTAAGAATATGATTTCCGCTAGCATACGAAGACTTCCACTTTCTTCAGTCATGGGAGCAGTAGCCATGACAGTCTATGTGTAAAGTAAAAGTTGTTTACAAGTGAAATACAAAAAGAAAAATGCCTTTCTGGCCCTAGTAATAGTGCAGAAAAAACAGACCAACTTTTGAGTGCTTGATTTTGTTCAGGTCACTGGAAATTGGGAGCTAGGTTAACTAGAAGTTAATAGGCTACAGTTCCACTTGGAATAAAGTAGTACCAAGTTCTAGGAAAACGTGCTTTTAGATACGTTGCTCTTGAATTAGTTTGATTAAGGGAATCTCTTAGCCATCAGTACTAAATTATCTTTGATCTGAAGGTCTAATGGGATTAATGATTGCTTGCAGAGGCCAACTGATGACTACTGACCTTTCAGTTCCTTCAGTTATGACTAGCAAGCAGACAGTTCACCTTTTGCTCTCTATAGTAGCATAGGTTGATTGCTCACACATGATTCAGTCATCAGGTGGAGTTTTATAATGACTTTTTAGTTAATATTTGTATAGCAGGGTAAGTATGTTATGTCTGTGGTAAGTGTTCCATGAATAGCATCTCATCATTGATACCTGCTTTTTTAGCTGGGCCAGTCACTACAGCACACAGACAAAAATAGCCTCTACTGTTGAATTATTCTGTCTATTTTTCTTTGAGACAGCAGCTGTGGTACACGTAGCAAGTGTCATACCCAGCTTTAGCACTTGGTTATGGTATGAGATGTATAGGTGCACTGCAGTTATAAACAGAGGAAGGAAACACTTGCCAACTAAGGAGAATATAAAGTATCTATGCCCCTGGTATTAGTATCAGATGTTTACAAGGCACTAAAGCATCCACTGGCCATTACCAGCTTCATACACAGGAATCTTTCCAGGGACTTGAAAGTGGCAGGCTCTCTGAATTCAGTTTAAAAAAAGAGTCTGAACTTTCTTTTGTTTCCCATGAAACCAGTGATCTGCTTCATAGTGTACACTAAAGCACGTGCTTAGGTACTTTTCTCTCTGAGAGCCTGTGTGCATGAAAGCTGAACTTTAGATTTCAGGAATTGCTTATGCAAGAACATTAGACATCTCACTTCTTGAGTATATGATGGTTTTCTACACAGAAATATTCAAATAGTTGGAAGAAATGAGGAACATTTGATTCTCCATCAGCCCAGGGTAACTGCAATGAAATTTATTTTTAGTTATGGCTCTCTGAGTCAGTATAGGAGTTATCATTGACATGCAATAGTATGTAATTCATAAGTGCTCTGTTAGGTTTCATGGATTAAGCAGAAATCCTTGTCAGTTTTCCTTTTGTTGAAGATTTATCTGTTTAACATTTTGACAAATTTGGAATTAAGTGGCACAAATTCCATTTAGGTCAGCATCTCCCTCCCCGCAGAGACTGAAATAGTGATACTGGAAGTAGCAAACATTCTAGCAAGCACATATGGACAAAGTTCTGGCATAGGATGATTTGCTTGCACAGTCTTTTACCATATTTCCTTTATATGTAACATGCTATGAATTTAGCACAAAATACATAGAATGGTATCAACTCAGGTTAATTGCTTGCAGAGGCACTTGTTAAGATTTTGTATTCCAGTATTAAAGTTGTATAAAGGATAAATGGAGCAAGTTAGTAGAAAAATAGTAGATCTATAAATAATTTACATTCTTATTTATTTTAGTAAATCCATCTGGGACAAACAGATTCATGCTGGAATATTTAGAAAGCAAGCTGGATGAAAAATACCAGTTTCAGAACACTACCAGTACAACTGAAAATACTGTGCAGAATACAGAACATTATTAACAGAACAGAACGATTGCAGAAACAGTAAATTGTGGTTTTGTGTGTGAGAGACATTATGGGTTAATCTCCCCACTTTTTAAAATACTGTTTTAATCTTATGCCAGCTAATAGCTTTTCTTGCTTTTCTACCAGCAGAGCTGAAGTGGATATTGTCTTTGCTTCCAGGTTGGTGGACATACCAGCTATGGTGATGTCAGATTATGCTACCAGAAGCTTTCCTCTGACTGGAGAGTTGGGCACTGTTTATATACCCAGGGTGCTTTGAGAAGGTTAACTGGTATACTGATTAATTAGAAAATGTGCTGATGAAAGGTGACACAATGACCAGTGCAAATGTTATTATCTATAGACAAGCAGTTATTGAATCATAAAGAAATAAAGTCAGGGATAAATATTGATGGCTTTTATTCAGAGATACAAAGTAGTATTTTGCTAATGTAATTTTATTTTTTATACTACCTTTGTAAACTTTGTTTAGGGGAGATTATAAGTACCCCATATGTGTGTTAATTTTTACAGTGTTTGTTTTTCATAGTCATGGAAAAAGCCAGATGTAGATCAAATATTTAGAATGGTAAATTCAAGCAAAGCATTTGATATAGCAAATGCAAACACACATGGCTGGGAAGGGGAAGCAGAACCCTTGATGTAGAAAAAGTGGCCAAATTTGGACTACTAAGACAGGGAAAGGGAAAAATGAGGAAGAAGTTGAAAAGTGTAGGTGAGAAATTTTATGAAAAGATTTTTCAGGTAAATTTCTGGTTGTGCAGGCTGATTCAGACATCCAGCAGAGAGAGCAGAATGTACTCAGAACTGCAGAGTACCATATTTCTACCTAACTGTGGACATGGTAGCACACAGTCAAAGTAACCTAGCTCTTATTAGGTATATCATGGGGCTTTGGGATTCAGCAGTAAATAATAGCAGCCAATCTGTCTTGGGATTTTTCACTCCAGTGGTACCTAGACTTTGGCTAGACAGCTGCTATATTTTTTACCAAAATCTTTCTACATAATCACTAGATCTTTAGGAAAACTTCCGTTCCAAAGGATTGTTTTAAAATGTTTAGTATGTGGCACTTTTAATTTTCTGCTGTAATGTGAAGTTCTTGGAAAAGGATTGATTTTAGTAGGACTAATTATCAGCTTAAATTGATATATGTGATCCAAGGTGGTGCTGGAGGACAGCCAAATTAATGCAAAGAGCATTTTCAGGTAAAGGAACTTTATTTTCATTTACATGGGGATTTATTGCCTACAGAATATGAAACTTCCTTCCTTTCTATTATATGGTATCTATCCCATTGACAAATACTCAAATGAATTATCAGTAGTCCTGGGGTTGTCTTTATTTGGAGTGATGTTTTGCATCCTAAGTATTAACTAGTACTTGTTCCTATCATATGTGCCTCATATGCATAATTCTGAAGAGTTATTAGTACCACAGAGACGTAATCAGACAAATGGCTCAAAATACCTGTGAAGACTGTCCAGAATATTACTGTGTTAGCCATTCATGTCTAGAAATTTGGGTTCGTAGTAGTAGGGTATGGTTTGTGAGTGAAGATCACTTCTTTGGCAGGAAATGTATCTGTTGGTCTTTAGCCTGTCTTCTGAAGCACATCTCCCCTTCTTTTGGGCCACAGGTATGGACAATGGCAGTCAGTGTCATCCCAACTGTCTTCAAGTTCTGAAATGGATGGTCATCTGCAAGGGGGGGAATGAGTAGGCTGTGAGAAGGCCTGAGTTTGGCACTAAATAGAAATCTACCTGTTAACTAGGATCGCCTTAGTACATCCTGATGTTAGTTCAAAACTCTTCAAACAGCAATGATTACCTAATTTTTGTTAAGAAAGTTAACCAATGGCCAGCTATTTTTCACATATCAGGTATTACTTATTTTATTGTAAGAACACTAAAGGGAAAACATATGTTGTGGTTTGGTTTGGGACCAAACGGACAGGGTGGAGACTAAATGAGCATGGATACCAAAACACTTCTAGTTACACACATACTCACTGAACAGTAACATATCTGCCCTGCTGGAGAGACAGCGCAGTGCAGGAGAGAAGCCAGGCACGTCAGATAACAGTTTTTAACATGACCTCTCTGTCCTGCAACAGAGGAGGTGGCAGGTTCCAGAAGGAAAGCCAGCTAGGTAATCAGACGGTGCTGGCTGGGCAGTGCACGGTCAGGGTGCGGGTCCATGGGCCAAGGCCCAGCCCTCCCCTCAGTGCTCTTAGCCCTCAGGCACCCCCGGTGGCCCCAGGGGTAGGAGAGGCCAGGGAATACTTGATTCTGATTGGCTGGCATTCCTGTGGTGCCTAATGATTGCTTGTTGCCACCTCTTGCCTCTCTCCAGCTGTCCTTCTGGAAGGTTCTCCACACCTTCGCAATGACTCAGCAATTAACAGGTTAGTTATAGGGGTGTTATTTGAAGGTAAACAAAGTTTAACCGATCCTAACCATATGCCAAACAACTGCATAAAACCATAAGCAATTTACGTATGTGTTAGGTTCCCAGGCATTGCCCACCAGTGGCTGGCAAAAGTTGTGCCTGTGGCCAGCAGGAGATGATCAATTCCTCGTCTCTTTGGTTGAGTTTTGTCTCAATCTTTAGTTATCTAAAGGTTAGGTGTTAGACCTGAGCTCCTCACTTAGGCTTCCTCTGCAGTTGGTGGAGAAGTCTTAGGTTTTCCAATCACAGAATAAGCATAGTTGCAGCATGAAGGTGACCGGCAGTCTGCCTGCTTATTATAGAAGCATCCTAGAAAAAGGTAGCTTAAATTGAATGCTTGACTTTTGCATGCTAAAGTTATAGAAGATTAATTCCAACCGTTGTTTCAGGTGAACATCCCTTTGACTGTAAGGTTGCTGTTGAAAAACTTTCACCCATTCCTGAAATGAGCAAAGAAGTAGATGGGATTTTCACCAGAACAACCAATTTGAACAAATTATTTCTCAGCATTCCTAATCTTAGAAGATAACTGCCTGTAAAATAATTCCAGTGAACAGAGTCAGCAACTCCTTTTCCTTTGTTAGTGTAAGTTAGAATTCCCAGAAGAAAAGCATGGCATATAGTTTGTTTGCTTTTTAAATAAATGAAAGAGCTATTACCATCTGATATTTTTCTATGTAAATATAAACTTTAAAACAAATGGTATACATTTAATTAATTTAAATGTGCTTTTGAATAAAATGATAGACACAGTTTATTAATATCAATTCATATTATGCTAATTTGTATCTACTACGTACTCACTATTTTCCATGCATATATTAAATAAGGGACATTTAGAATTCGAACAATACTGAATTTCAGCGTTTAAATGATGACATTCTACTATGGGAATTAAAGGATACACCTAACAATTGTGGTCTTGATCCTGCAAGATACATGGAAGTAATGTGTGGTAGTGATATTGTATTGTTAATGATTTCCAGAGTTCCCTTATTCAGTTAAACAATAAAGTATATCAAGGGTAGTTTTGATGATGGGGTATGAGTCATTCTGATTTTAAGAAGTTATTGTTTCTCTGCTTTCAGAATTTCTTTGTTTTGTAGAACTAGTGTTGCGGTGTGTGTGTGTGTGTCTCACTTCTCAGCTCCTTTGAGATGTCAGTGTTATAACTTAATGAAAGTTCTAGCACTTCCTCACACTTGCTTCAACAACTCTGGTATGAAAAATTCTCACTTCAGGGTTTCTCTGAAGTATTATCAAAGTGGAAAAAGAGACACTGTATTATTCAATTAAAAGTCTGAAAAATGTTCTGTTCCTTAAGACTACCTTTTAAGAGCAGAAATTCATCCTAGTAAAAAAATTGTTTTATATCAAATATAAAATGATGAATACTTATTTTTGCTGGGAAGCACCTGCTGTGAGGTGTATCCAGTAATGCAAAAAAAGCCCCGCAGTAAGAAGCAATTATGAGGCTAACAGGACTGATTAAGTTGAATTAGTGCTTGCAGGTACTCAAACTCTTTCAGGATTTGACTACACATACTCAAAATTCAATAAATGCCTGAACCTAAATAATTTATTAGGTCCAGCTGTGTCATGGTCATAAGGAAACTGATCAATTATTCTTGAGGTTTGTTAGACCCCACTATAACTGCACAAAAGAGTGGGTTGCAATTGATTGTAGACTGGAAGGCTGTAGTGACAAGAATGCATTCATACATGTATTTTTTCAAGACTGTAGTGTAAAATCTTCCTGGAAAAAAAAAAGAAAAAGAAAAAAGTGCTGTTTACAACATATTGTTTCACTCTGCTAGAATTCATGGTCATACTACTTCCTACAGACAGGCGTATCTCACATAGCGTACTTCTGATTTTTTAATTAGTATACCTTGCAGACTTTAGGAAAAATAGCCAGGTGCATCGTTATAATCTCATTTTGTGCCATGGCAAAGCAATGTGAAAATATTTATTTCTTCTGGTTTACAGCTGAAACTATAAAGTATTCTGGTTTCTTTGGAAATAGTCCACGGATCACTCAGGAGTGGCCTGCTGGTCTTTAAACGTTTTGCTGTATTTTAAAGTGAAAATTCTCTGAGTTTATATATAGTAAATTTTCAGATTAGTTATCAATGTTTATCAGACCTTTAGTTATAAACATACTTGGCTACTGATCCAGAACCTTTTGCATTTTGGTTGTACATCAGGAACTTTACTTTTGGTGTTATGGGGTTGGCTTCTCAGCCACTGTAAAACCACATAACTTTATGAAGTCTACAAAGCTATGCTTCTTTATGCCATTTGAAGATCTAGCCATAAATCACTATGGCTAAAATATTAAAAAATCACTTAAGAGCTTAACTCACCCTGACTTTCAGTTAAAGACTGGCTTGTCCATGTCAAAGTCACTTTGAAAGAAGTAACTTGGATTCATAAATCACTTGGAAAATTCTTAAAATTCAAACTTTCCTGCTCTAATACACTGGACAATTACAGAAAATTGTGTTTTCTGAGAGTCATTACATCTCCAGTTATTTTATTTCATTGCTGGAAAAAGTGATATTATCCGACCATTCGTTCAATACCATAACACCTTTTAAAGTGATTAGCTTTAGTCAGGAATACAAAGGATTTTGATTCTTTTGATGCACTTCCTGTGCATTATGCACACAATAACTTGTCTACTACCATGCTGTTTGCAACTTGCCTGTGTGATTTTTTTTTTCTTTAATTATTATTATTTACTCTCCTCTGGCTGTTGACATTATTTTGGATTCTCATTTATTTATTCCTTCTCCAGCAACCTAGTATACATGTTAAATGGTGCATTTTGTTAGGAGTAGATAAATGCACACCACAGTCTCCAATATAAACTGAAACCTTTAGCATGTATGCAGCACTCTCACAACTGGCATCCAGTAAGGGGAGAAACTCCTTTTCCCTTTTAAATTAAGGAAGAATTGAGTAGATCCAGCAATCTCAAGCTGTTTAGCTGAAGTTTCACAGTTTGGTGTGGGCTATTCCCAAAGCATATAATGCAATACAAAGTTCAGATGCTGTCTGTAGGATCCTTCTTAGCTTAGCTCATATGGACTCAAATTTGCCATGCTATGATGCTCAAATTTATGCCATCCATACTCTGTAGAGACAGAACCGGAGTTCAGGATGGTCCCTATATATGTCTGAGTTTCATTGCCAGGCCCTAGTGAGGGTGAGTAAACCACTAGGCAGTATGGGCAACTGTGGAATTTGGTTTTATGTGTGAGCTAATGAGATGGTAGAGATGTACCCATAGATTCCATACCTAGCAATCAGTTATTTCTTTCTGTCTGCTTCACTGAAGGATAGTGCAGTAGAAAATGATACTAGTTAGGTAGCAGACAAAAGCAAGACTGAGAGGAAAAAAGCAGACAGAAAACCGTTGTAGAAAAAAAGACAATAAGTTCAGATGAGTATGTGCTGTACTTGGATGACAGAGCAAGTGTTAGAGGATCAGAGAATGTATTTGAAAAAAGTGTTGAGAGCTAACAGCATGAAGAACAGGGTAAAGACCTCAGGACCTTTGGATGTGTTTCTAGTGTACATGGGAATGTTTTTGGAACTTAAACTTGGCACTTTAATAAGCCACCTAAACTACATACTTCTGTAAGTTATGGAGCAATTGAAGAAAAGGAGACTATAAAACAAAAACTTACCTATGTAAAAGGGGCAGGGTGGGGAGAATAGGCCGTGAGTGGGTGTATGTATTACAACCCTTGGATTACAATACCTGTGAGAAAGCTAAACGTAACTTTAGGGCATTGATTATTTTGGCCTTTTGGGCTGTATTGGCTATTTATTACCTTACTGGTAATCCTCACATGAGAGATTTTTACTCTGACTTAGTTCGAGTAATGCTTGAAAGTTAGAATAGAAGTTGAGTGTAGTAACTGAAAAATTAAAATGATATTGTAATATACAGAACAGCTGAGAAGCATTAACACCAGCACAAAACATAGATCCCAGTTAGAAAAATACTTGAAGCTTGGTGGGTACTTTCCGTGTATCATCACCCTAAAAGAAAAAAACTTTTTTACTCTAAGCCTAGCCCCACGTATGTAAAATGCCCCAGAGTTGTTCCCTGGGATCTTCATAAGATTAATTAGTATAAGATGAAGTCTGAAGACACTTCTGACTACCTGAACTATGAGAGAGGCAATATGAAGACAGCATCTTTACAAATGTACCATAAATCTTACTGGGTCACATGTTGCACAGAGGAAAAGAAAGTCTTATTCTGAGAAGTAATTTTAACAGAATGCTTAACCTTTATTAGGTGCATATAAAAGTAAATAATTGAATTTAATAAGAGTCCATGGAAAATATTTTCTGATTTCTGTGGATACTAGCTTTAAGAATTGTCTGGAAGAGTCAAACTGATAAATAATATAAAAATGAATGTAAGTTCATTCGTTTCATGGTTTTCAGAGTGTTTCTTATTTAGAATTAATCAGCATTCTGTTCAAATCAAAACTGAATTGTTAAATTTAATTTATTTATTTATTTATTTATTTTGTGCTTTGCAAATCTGCGACTTGAATTTCACTTGAAATTACTTGAGAATATGGCCCAGTGTCTTCATTAAAGATGTCCTTGTTACCTACTTCTGGAAAGGTCTGGAGACATTTTATGGCACCAGTAATCTGAAATTCCCGCATTAAGTCTAATTCTGTCCTTTACACCTTTAAAAACATCAGAATTGTCAGTACTTGAAAGTAGTGTGTAGAACAGGACTCTTTAGGAGCTATGAATAAAGTTAAGGATTTGATACTTGGGGTTTTTTTGTAAGTATAAAACATGGTAGTTTCTGTACACTGATTGAAAGCAGCTGATGTTATCAGTGAATGAATAAGTGATTGTATGTCAGCTTTTGACAAAAATGTAATGGACTGACATGTTCTGGCAAGAGCTTAAAGATCCCACTCTCTTATGGAGTATGTTCATCTAGAACAACAGTAAGAGAAAAAAAAGGCAATTGCCTAGTAGAAGTAGATCTGTATATTTCTGGTATTTGACACAAACCACCATGAGCTGAACTTCTCTTTCTAAATCATTCCCAGTAGAAATAATTTCCAGTTTATATTTGAAAGGAAATGGGCAATGGCTCCATTTGTATCTGCAGTCTGCATTACTTTTGTTTGCTTGTAAATGAATGCTGACAGAACTTAGCCATAATGGTATATGTTCACTAATACTGCTTAGACTAAACAGTGAGTACCCAGGAGCTTGAGAGCTTTCAGCGTCCACAAGGCATGTAATTAACCCCTCAGCAGCCTCCTACTGTCACTTACTCAGTTTTTACATACCACTAGCAAAAAAGTTAATTGTCACTGTTCTTATATTAAAATATGTGCACAGGGGACATTCTGCTGTGCGTAGTTGCCCAGTATGTTACAATTATTATTAGTCAGGTGGATTATGGTAGTGCCTAATGACCAACAGAGAGAGGGCACTGCCACACTATGCAGTGGACAAATACAAAAGTGTGCAGTCTTTGTCTCAGTTTACAATGCAAACTGGTGTGACAGACGTAATGTGGGTGAGGAGTGTTACTGACAAGCAAAGTGACTGCTGGGATGAAGCAAATGCATTAATGACAAAGTAAAAGGAGAAGAAAGGAATCAAGTGGTAGAGTGGCAATGAAGTGAATATACTGTGGAGAAAGGGACAGAGAAGAGAAGCTCAGAACAGCCAGTTAGAAAACATGGGGACAGAGAACTGAGGCATAATCCTAGAGGCTCTCAGAGTGTCTGCTGTTGTTGCTGGGCTGTTTGTGCACCTGTTATTTTCACAGTATTTCTTTACCAGTCTTACCACTATGTCCTGGTTTCAGCTGGGATAGAGTTAACTGTCTTCCCAGTAGCTGGTACGGTGCTATGTTTTGAGTTCAGTATGTGAAGAATGTTGATAACACTGATGTTTTCAGTTGTTGCTCAGTAGTGTTTAGACTATAGTCAAGGATTTTTTCAGCTTCTCATGCCCGGCCAGGGCACCTGACCCAAAGTGGCCAACAGTGTATTCCATACCATGGGACGTCCCATCTAGTTTAGGAACTGGGAAGGGGGGCAGGGAATCGCCGCTCGGGGACTGGCTGGATGTCGGTTGGCGGGTGGTGAGCAATTGCCCTGTGCATCATTTGTACATTTCAATCCTTTTATTACTACTGTTGTCATTTTATTAGTGTTATCATTATCATTATTAGTTTCTTCTTTTCTGTTCTATTAAACCGTTCTTATCTCAACCCAGGAGTTTTACTTCTTTTTCCCCGATTTTCTCCCCCATCCCACTGGATGGGGGGGAGTGAGTGAGCAGCTGCGTGGTGCTTAGTTGCTGGCTGGGGTTAAACCATGACACACTACTACCCCAAAACCATGTACAGCAGGAGGTTCTAGTGTCCCTGAAGTCCCTGAAGGATCTTCCTTCAGCTATTTGCTACTCAGAGTTGTTCATACTACAAATTGGATTCATGATAAATTATCATATGAAATTTTACTCTGCATTATATCAGTATAAATCAGATGTTACTATCTTCAACTTGCCTTCCTGTTCCTTTTCTCTACATCTATGTCTGACAGTATCCAGGCCAAATTTTCTAAACAAAGTTTAACCCCATCAGTTCCTAAGAGTAATGTTTTGTATTGCTGTTTGGGGATACAGAAATAAATTTCTGTGTTTGTTCTACCAGGTACAGTATGGATAAAATTACTGCAGGATGGGCTGTCAAATGAGATGTCACAAAGTGATGTGATGTGATGCTCAGGATTCTGATAGGGAAAAATGGCAGAAGGTGAAAAACAATGAACCATCTTTTATCAATTTATCTTTCATTTTAACTGCCACAGTCTGGAATTCAATAAAACAGCACTGAATTGTTTCATGGTCAGCAGACACAATGGTAAATTTATTTTTACTTTCTAAGATGCAGTGAACCTATTGAATGTAGCACATAGTACTGGAAAATTTTGTATGAGGATAATAATTATAATGTTCAGTTAGCAACCAGAATATGTGCCATTATCTGAACTGTTCATATTTTATATAAATTCATGATCAGCTTCAGAGAAAAAGTACCAGTTCACAAGAGGCAACTGTGAAATGGGTCATTAGATATATGAGGAAAGTACACTGAACCTTCCCGTTGTGAAAGCTCAGTAAAAGATGCGTATATACTTTGACAGGAAAGGGGTGAGACATGGACAGGACACAGTGAGCATTCAGTCAGCATAGTCTGGCACAAATACAGAACTACTGCCAGACAAGCATCAGACCAAACTAGGATGACAGGCATTTTATCATCTTTATGTCATTATTTACCCAACTACTTTCTTACTTCTGAAAGTCAGAGGAATAGCAAAGGAGATGATATACTGAGTTCTGTGCATGAATTAGAGGTGGCAGATGCATAGCATATTGTGAACCACTGTCTGGACTGTCTAGTAAGTCAAGCAAAGTAATTTCATTTTTGTCCTACATAAACCCATTCTTTGCCCTTTTCATAGTAGCCACTGGGTATTTCAAAAGGTAACAGAAACAGTAGATGAGTCAACCTTCGTTGCCCAGATGATGTACTCAATTTCAGAAGCAAAGAATCAGCCTCTTTTCTGCTCCATTAGATTCACTTGTAGCACAAGGACAATATAATTATTTACACAGCTCAGTGAGAAAGATTAGCTGTACTCAGTTTTGCACTGTCTCTGTTTCATATACGTAAGGAACAGGAACTTATCATTAAGAAGCACTTTCACATTACAGATATACTAGACAGGCATGAGACCCCCCCCCAGAGACTAACAATCTAGTACCTAGTAATTTATCCTGGAGTCAGATTTTTGTTTCCTCTCCCAGCTGAGATTGGGTCCTTGGTAAGCACATGCTATTGTAGGTTACAGAGCATTTCATTGCAATGAAATGGTCTGTAAACCTTTTCTTAATTCCTACTGTATTACTAAGTTAATGCTATAATATGTAGAGCTTTAAGTACTAATTGTTGTATCTAATCTTCAAGCTTAATCATGAAAGAGAAGGTAAAGCTTGTTTTCAAACTCCTTTCCCCACCTCAACTATACAGTACCACCCTGTATTAAAAGGACATTTGGGATATTCATAATATGCTTCAGATGATGCATGATGATTACATGGCATGGGAGATGGTGTAAAATATTTGTACATATATGTGGAATAGATATTTCATTCAATACATGGTAAACAGTTTGATGGGAGAGAGGAAGCACAGTTGGTTTGGTGTTTGGTTTTTTTTTTTTTTTCTTTTTTAAGAGGAAGAAAGCTTTAAAACTTTATGCTTGCTTATATTCCATGTGTTCAATATCACAATGGAACTTTACAACCTCAATGCCATCTATCTGTTATGATAGAAGCAACACAAAATGGTGCTCTGCTGTCACTGCCAGGTCATATATTGTCCCACACATCTTTTTACTGAATGAGCAATGCTTTCTCTGGTGAGATGTAAGAGAAGCAGATGTGGTATTGTGATTCCAAATGTGGAATCCATAATGTTGATTTCATGTGAAGAAGCTATTTTTGAAACTGTAAATTAGTCTGCTTAAAAGACTTTGCACTGAGCATCTTTGGAATAACTTGATACTCCTTCTTCTGTAGAATTTTCAAGTATTTCATTCACTTTTTCCTCATAGTCCCACAGACGACACTCTCCTGAGGCCATTCACACCCCTCTCTTTTGAATGTTGTTTTCTCTTAAACTGAAATGTGGCAGCACTCTAATTTTGCCCAACTTTGTCTTTTGAATTTCATATTAATTTAATTCTATGTTTTCTACTGTTTGGGTAATGGGAAGACATAGTCCACCCTTCTTAGCTTTCTTAATGGAATTTGCATATTTTATAGCGAACATTTCTCCTATCTAAGAAATTTGACTGCAGTTGCATAAAAAAATAAGGAACCGGAATATGATGTTTCTGTTCTAAGAGAATGGAAAGGGTACTGGATGATACTAGAAAAAATAAAATGGAGGGAGCATGGGAGTGTAAGAAGATACTGAAATGTCTGTTAAAATTCTGAACCTGTACTGTACACTGGAAGAGAAAACATTAAATCTTTATCATGAAAAGTTTGGTAGTAGGTTGCCAAATAGCATTGTGTGGAGATGTTAATGGCATGAATGTGACTGACTTGTCTTCAAAACCCTTCTCAAAGAGTTTCTTTAAACTATACTGTGTTTGAAAGAAGCACAAGCTCTGTTTGCTTTGAGAGAAAGAAAGAGGGTGGGTCAGCCTTCTCACATTAAAGGAAGACGAGAATTCTGGCAGTGAAAAGGTAATGTGTAGCAGTAGAGGTGGGAGGAAAATAAGGAACATAAGATGACTTTAGACAATTGAAAAGCAGGTTTGTATTTTACAAAGAATGTCTGCATTTTGAAGTGCCTGAATGGTTAACTCTGGAAACTAATGACTTCAAGTCTAGCTACTTAGTATGCATAACGGGCTTCTTTTTACCTCTGTGTTATACATTTAGTACCTCCCTAAGTATCCAGCTGTTTCTTTGACATGATTTTAAGCTGTAAGCTCCTAGATTGTTATTCAGCTCTTCCTACTTTCCCTGGCCAACATTTTAAGGTTGGGGATTTCCTTCCACTATAGACTATCAGCCAGAAAAGAATAAACATAGCCAGCAGCCTGGGTGGTGCCAGACCACTAGCTCATACCTGGTAAATAGCTCAAGCCAATGTTATTTTAACTACTTTGAAGTTGTCTTCTATAAGTATCTTATTTCTTTCATTGTGCTCTTTGCTATTGATTTTCACCTTAGCAGCCTTGCCTGATTTAACTCTTGGCTGTCAGATGAACTGATATCAAACATAACTTGAAGCAGCATATGCCCTTTATAAAAGCAAAGTGTAACTACCTAATTTTGCACAGAAGACTTCTGTGATACTCTTGTGTAAGAGAAATTTTAGAAAGATGAGATGTAAACCTGTTGTTTATATATGAATGGTGTTCAGTAATATAAACCAATCATAATTCTGTAACTGTACTGTTTTTGCATTAAATGAGTTCTTACAACATGCTGTTATTAAACTAAGCACATTCTAGACAGTATTTTAATACTGTAGCCTAATTAATACTTCTAGAAAGTGCTTTTTATAAGGTAGAAGTATTTAAATGCAAATGCAGTTCTTCAGACAAGTGTCATTTCTTCCATTTGGACAATGAAACAAAGCAGTGCTTATTACTGATTCACAGTAAGGGTGTAATTTTGCACAGTTCAGTCTGCATGACATAAATCTAAAGAACAAAAGCAAATAAGTGATTTAATAATTAAGGAAGGGAACCAATCTTAGTAGTATAACCTACAGTGTCTGTAATGCATAATGGGGTATAGCTGTGTCACATGCAGTATTAAACTCACTAGGAAAACAAGCACTAGAAGGCCATATGATAATGACACACATCAATCTTTGATTTGAATACATTGACCCATTTCCACTTCTGTTGCTATTCACTGGATATCTCTTTTCCTTAACTGATCCTTATTCTATTACTGCATCTTAGTATATATTCATACAGAGCCTTCATTGCTGGGATATGGGCTTGATTAAAAATACAAATTCCTGTGTATTTCAGTAAACTGTAGTGTAAATTTTGTGGATGTTGTATTTCTCTATCTTCCAGTGCTTCTCTTCTGCTTTTAGAAAGTCACTCCAATAATTTAGGTTTCATACTTAGTCCTCCATTAAATATAAACTATTAATGGAATCTTAGTGTTTATAAAATTTATCTGGAGCTTGATCATGCATTACTTCTTCAGTGGGGAGCACTTCTTTGAGTCAGATTTGCAACTGGGGCCATTCATAGCACTTCCAATCTTCATTGCTTTTAGAATTCTTTGCTCTTCATTTGCTCTCTGCTCAAAATTCTATTCAGAGTAAAATGGAAATTTCAGTGCCATCCACCAAGCAGATCTTGCAGTTTTATTCTCCTGTCCCTAGTAGATGGCAGTTGTAGAACTAGAGCTCTTGAAGGTACACATATATGTGCATGCACTCTAGATAGGCTTATCTGCACCCTTAGAAGAGTGAAGAAAGAAGAACACAGAACACACACAGATTTTGGGTTTATTCATGGTAACTGGTAGTTAGGATGAAATTCAAAGCCTGTTGAAAGCAACAAGACTTGATAGGTTTCAGTGAAAGTTGGTAAGGTATCTCCAATGCCAAGTTAATGGACCATTACATGTTAGGTAGACTATAACTGTGAAGTAAAATTAACATATAACTTCTTTTATATTTTTTTTTCTGCTGAAAATTTTTACGGTATGCGACTTGGGGGTCTTGACAGACAGGAGGCTGAATGTGAACTGGCACTATGCCCTAGTAGCGTAGAAGGCCGATAGCATCCTGGGCTATATTAACAGAACTGTAGCCAGTACAGCTAGGGAAGTGATTATCTGCCTCTACTCAGCACTCATTATTAGAACAAATCTAGAATACTACATCCAGTTTTGGGCCTCCCAATGCAGAAGGACATCAGTCAATAGGAGTGAGTTCAGCAGAGGACCAGCAATATGCTTGTAAGCTCCAGCATGTGCCTGTGATGAGAGGCTGAGGGAACAGGAGCTCATTCAGCCTGGAGAAGAGAAATCTTCAGGAGAACGTAATATTTCAAACAAGTTCCAACATGTATGATGAAGTGATCAAGAAGGTGGAGCCAAGCTTTTCACAGGGCTGTATGGTGGGATGACAAGAGACAATGGAGATAAGTTGAAGCAACAGAGGTTTCAAGTGGATTTAGGGAAATCTTTTTTATCATGAGGACAGTCAAGCAATGGAGCAGTTTGCCCAGAGAAGTTGTACAGTCTTCATCCCTGGAGGTTTTCAAGATCAGATGGGATAAAGCCCTGAGCAACCTGGTTTGGTCTAATAGCTGGACATACTTTGATGCTATAAGTGGTTTCTAGCATTAATTTGTGCAAACTAACTAAGCATTAATTAATAGTCTCTAAATTACTGGTTGATCACAGCAGTAAAAAATCCCCGAGACCTTAACTTTAGAAAAAGCCTGGTCCATTAGCTATCCCAGCTGTGCTGTATTGATATCCATTGACTATAGTAGCACATAATTTCTTGTGACTGTGATAACATTTTAAAATGTTATAACATTTTAGAGTGGTTGGATAGCATATGATTACAAAGTTACTTAAGTCATCTGACTACACAGAGATGAGCAGCAAGTGAGAAATCAACACAAAGTGATTGCAAAATGCCATTGCTACCTCATTATGTAATAGCTGTGATCCCACAGTAAAGTAACTCATGCCCAATTACAGTAATTTGACTACAAACTATGACAATGATTCACATGTCTAGATAGGAGATTCTGCTTTGGTAGAATGACAAGCATATTAGAATAAATTACATACATGGATATCTGTGAGGTATGATTATGGATAATTTGCCTGAGAAGCACAACATATGCTTGTATCATGGTACTCATGATCAAGCCATATAATATTGCATGCTGTATCTGGTGTTCCACAGCCAGTGGGCCTCCTCCCTGCCAGTGTGTATTCCAACTGCTGTGACATCTCACAGTCTAGATCTCTCTGTAATCATTTTCATTTGCCATAGGCCAGAAGGACCTTCCCCCTCAGCAATCTTTTGTATCTGTCAAGATAAATCATTAGTTGCTGTTCCAGAAGTAAAAACAGAAAAATAAGCATAGGATGAATAAGCCCTGCCATTTTAAAAAAGAGCAGAGTAGGACAGATTTATTCTTAAATCCCAAGAATTTTTGTTTTGTGTGAAGCTGTGCCTCTAAGTTGTATGGAACACAGGTAACAAAGATTAAAGAACATCAGCCATTGTCATGTCAGTATTTTTGACTTGGTTCTTTTTCTCTCCCAGGGGGTTCATGTCAGACTGCCTTGAGAAGAAGAGTTTTTTCTTTCAGGAAGCTGATGCCCCTTCTCTTGTCAAGCACTGCCTTTGATATGAAAAATCCTTTCTTTGTACTTTTCCTTCTTCCATGTAAAAATGCTTTTCTGCTGATGTAGTTTTAAAGCATGATTTACATGCATGTTGGAATTAATTATCTTTTTTTTTCCTTGGTGTGTGTACCTGTGCAGAAAACTTGTTCTTTCTGAAAATGGCCTTAAATCAAATTTAACTAGAATATTAAAATGTAGATGGTAATAATTTATTTCTGTGTGATTTGTATCCAGTTTTATCAACTGGATTTCTATCCAATTGGGAAAGGAAACCTCTATCTAAGGGATTCTATTTAGTGTTCTTTCTGCCATTCCCTATCTTTTACAATTCCATCTTCCTGAGGAAATGTAATATTACAGTCTTAGTGTTCTGTATTTTCTTTGTCCTTTGTTAATCATATGCTCTTCAGTTTCAATAGCAGAAGTGCACAGGTATGGTCAGTCTGAGAGGGGAAAACTGTATTTATTTAAATTTGATTGAATGATGAAGAATAATAGGGCTGGATATGGTTTCAGTTTTGTAAAGACTAACCAAGGTTATCTATCTCCCTTAGGTCAGATTTTCAGAAAATTCAACAGTTTATAGGAACAGATTGCTTATTTCTTCATTCTTTCTGTAGTCTGACTGAGGTCAGAATTTGCACATACAATTTGAATGTGATTACAGATCAGACTAACTGCATCTGTACTGAAATAATAACAACTTGTCATGTACATGGTGTTGAAAATCCTTTCTTTTGCATCCTTTTGCAACCACAGTTGATTTTTTGCCAATACAGTGTGCAGGCTTGAATTTTAGGAGTATACAGTCAGTTTCCATATTTACTGAAGATAAACCTTTTGGGAAACTTTGAATCTTTGAAAAGCTTTCTCTTAGCATACGAGAGCTGTGACCCCAGCCTCTCCAGAGAAAAGGTCTTAGCTGACAGTGCCACTTTACTACTTTTCTGAAACGAGCATGTTCTGTTCAGTATTGTAGTGAATATCAAGTATATTTGTCAAGTTACATATGTTTTTAAGCATGTAATTGATGACTTGTTTTTTTCCCCTTTTATGAACACTTAGACCAGCAGGTCTGCTTGCATGAATAAAAAGCTTATATTGGTCACTGAGTTTAAAAAACTTTCACCTTGAAAAACTGTCTTTCAGAATGACAAAAATGAAGCCTTTGAATTGTTACTAAGTGACAGGATATGTGGGACTATATGCCAATTCATTGTGAGGTCTATGATGGATTAACAGTAATATCAAGTCCAGTTTGACCTATCTTGTGTACTAAGCCACTCAGAATCTAGGATTTGCCCTCATGATAATTAGGGTGGGCCAGATTGAATTAATCTCTCGGTTGCCATGACAGTTCATTTTTCTGTTCTCATTTCACCCCTTTTATTCCCCCTTTCTTTTAAAACCATCACTCTTTATTCTTCACTAGGAGCTTTTCACTACTTAAGCTGGATTGGAGCAGAAGATTGAAAGGACATCTTCTTTTCTTTGTCACCTGTCATGAAATAGTGGCAAGGGCTTATGTGTATATTTTCCAAATCCTGCAAGCTGAAACTTTTAAATGTTAAGTGGGTTGATTTCAAAGGCTTCCAGTGACAGAATAGAAGGCTAATGCTTCTGACTGAATCTGCTTGACTCTTATCTGTGAACAGAGTGCAACAGATTTTCATCAGTTTCATCAAAACCATTTCTAAAAAATCTCCTTTATAATATTGTCCTGGTTTCAGCTGGGATAGAGTTAATTGTCTTCCCAGTAGCTGGTACAGTGCTATGTTTTGAGTTCAGTATGAAAAGAATGTTGATAACTGTATTGGTTTTATGTGGCAAGGTTTTGGTAGCGGGGGGGGTTACAGGGGTGGCTCCTGTAAGAAGCTGCTGGAAGCTTCCCCTGTGTTCGAAAGAGAGAGCGAGCCCATACCAGCTGGCTCTAAGACGGACCCGCCGCCGGCCAAGGCCGAGCCAATCAGTGATAGTGGTAACGCCTCTGTGATAACATTTTTAAGAAATAAAAAAAAAGTTGGGACGCGGAAAACAGCCACCGGAGAGAGGAGTGAGAACATGTAAGAGAAACAAGCCTGCGGACACCAAGGTCAGTGCAGAAGGAGGGGGAGGAGATGCTCCAGGCACCGGAGCGAAGATTCCCCTGCAGCCCGTGGTGAAGACCCTGGTGAGGCAGGCTGTCCCCCTGCAGTCCAGGGAGGTCCACGGGGGAGCAGATATCCACCTGCAGCCCGTGGAGGTCCCCATGCCGGAGCAGGTGGGTTCCCGAAGGAGGCTGTGACCCCATGGGAACCCTGCGCTGGAGCAGGCTCCTGGCAGGACCTGCGGATCTGTGGAGAGAGGAGCCCACGGAGCAGGTTTTCTGGCAGGACTTGTGACCCCGTGGGGGACCCACGCTGGAGCAGTCTGGGCCTGAAGGACTGCTCACCGTGGAAAGGTCCCATGCTGGAGCAGTTCGTGAAGAACTGCAGCCCGTGGGAATGGCCCACGTTGGAGAAAGTTCGTGGAGGACTGTCTCCCGTGGGTGGGACCCCACGTTGGAGCAGGGGAAGAGTGTGATGAGCCCTCGCCCTGAGGAGGTGACGCGGCAG
>NW_010972608.1:704186-724075 GCF_000737465.1 Haliaeetus leucocephalus
CTAGTATAGGAACTGGGGGGAGTGGGGGCAGGGGATTGCCGCTCGGAGACTAACTGGGCGTTGATCAGTGGGTGGTGAGCAATTGCACTGTGCATCATTTGTACATTCCAATCCTTTTATTATTACTGTTGTCATTTTATTAGTGTTATCATTATCATTATTAGTTTCTTCTTTTTATATTCTATTAAACCGTTCTTATCTCAACCCATGAGTTTTACTTCTTTTCCCAAGCGAGCTGCTGTGTGGTGTTTAGATGCTGGCTGGGGTTAAACCACGACAATTATTCTCAAGAGTCAAAAGGAATAATACACATTTAGAAAGTTGGAATGCCAAAGTATAGCTGCTTTGCATGCACACAACCATGTACTGCCTTATGAAACAGATATGTCATGTGAACCCTTAAACAGATAAACCCCTTTGGAGATATTTATGAATGCAGAAACGCAATCTGTGTGCATGTATGTGGCTTTCAGATGAGTTTACTTCATTTCTGATTAAAGGGAATATTTAAGGTTTGATCAAGTGATTACCAGAGAACCAGAGAGTAATGAACAAACATTGCTTGCGTGTCTTATAACTGATAGATACCTGTATCTAGAAATCCATAGTTTCTAGTGTTCTATTCCTGCACCTAAACTCATGTTCACTTTATGCAGGGTTTTGTCTTTGGGGAAAAAAAAATATTGAAAGATTTCTTGAAACAGAAATCTTTAGGAGACTCAGCAAATTTGAAAAGCATGCATTCCTAAGTTTGAGAGAAATGTCCATAGAATTTATTTTTTGTGCTCATCATCCAAGTCACTTTATACAGTTCCAGTACTTTCTTACAAATCTTTTGAAAACCAGAGTTTGAGACTCTCAGGGGAAAGACAGGCTATTTATTTAATTTGTCAGCTCTGGCATAATTCATAACCCTGTTGCACTTGATGTTGTACAAACAGAGTTAATAAATGATCCTTGCTCCAGGTGCTTAGGAATTAAGTCTAAGACATAACATGGTGGATAGGTATGACAAATAGAAGAGTGAAGAAACCCAATAAATAGTGCTGGTTAAAAAGATAGATTACTTCCTGGCATATCAGCATCAAGGGGTTTGTAGATTTCCCAGAAAGGCAGGGTTTTCATAAAGGATTTAAAGGGGGACAGAAAGTATCTCTACAGTATTTACAAGATAATCATTGCAAACATGAGGGGGAATATAAAAGAAAAGCTGGAGTTGCTTGTATGGAAGATAAACAGACAAATTAGCTTGTTAAACAATTTTAGGGCATAATATTTCACTTGTGACTGAGGATGAGATGTAGGCTGCTTTATTAGTATTTTGCTCTAGCTTTAGGACATAGGTGGGACAAAAGTTAGTAGATGGAAGTGTTAACTTAGATGCTCTGGAATTACTGAGGAAGATCCAAAGGCTGTTATTGTTATTCCCTTCTTATTTTGACTGACAACACTAAAGGCTCAGTGTTAAAACACTCTTGATTTCACTTGAAATGTTTCACTCCAAACTGCAAGAACAAAGCATGATGTATTTGGAGTTTCCTAGTTTTGATATCAAGATGAGTTTGGTTAATTACTTGAATGAGTCAACAGATATATATGTATATATAGAGAGAGGGACATAGAGAGAGGGAGAAAGAGAAGCAGCTGACTATCCCATAACTATGCAATGAATTACTTCCTTTTGTTATACCAATAACAAAAAAGGAGCTAGTGGAGCATATAAAAATACAGAAGTAAAAATAGCTGTAGTTCATCATTTGGAGGAAATTATCCATTGAGAAGTCTGGTAGACTGCCAGTGCCTCAGCCTTCATACCCAAATGCATAGGAAGAATAGAGAGACAATCAATGAAAGGATTTTTATTTTTTTGTCAGATACAAAGATTTTTTAATGGTTCTATTACAACCGTATTTATTTAAGAACAGTACTAATTCCAAACAGATATTTGAATATATGGGTAGTTCGTGCAGAACCCTCACATTTGTACTGTAGTACAAACAAAAAAAGATAATAAAACCACATTTATTTACCAAATAACCAAAAATAACATAAGCTTTTAGCTCCAAAGGAAGATTATAAAAACAATATAAGGCAACAAGATTAAAAGAACTAACTAAATCATCCTGATTCAGCAAGGCTAACCGAAGTATTTATATGCTTTATGTTAAGCAATTTTTCCATCATAATGTGACCAGAATGAACTAGATAGACATAATCCTTCAGCAACCTGTAGTCGCTGTAAACTGGAAGGAAAGGAAGAACACAAATGCTCAGGAGGGTCAGTGGAAAAGAGCAGAAATTTCATAAATAGGCAGGGATGGCTTGATAGAGGTCAAGATAGACTGAGACGTCCCGGGTAGGAGGAAAGGTTCAGTATCAAATTTAAGATAAAGTGGTAAGAATGGTAAGATCAGCTGGGGCAGAGCAGTTTCTGCCTGAGTTGAATTGATCTTGTAGAAATAATTTGTAGCAGAAATCAACTGAACAGACAAGTTACCAGTGTTTTCTTCTGTCTTGAACATATTGATGATTCAGCAACACCATACTTGAATAAAGTACAAATGTTAGGGTACTTATTAAATATGTGACTTTATTATTGGTTAGATCATATTAGTTAGGTTATCAGGGCCAAAATTCTGACAAGGAGTTTTGAGAATGTTGCATTCTGGTGTCATTGAAGTCGGTGAAAAACACCTGTTGATTTCAGTTAATGCTGCCTGCTGTGTATTCTGTAGTTTTAAAGTCACTGGCAGTTCAATCCTGTAGCATATACTTGATGCTGAAAGGTTAACCTAATGCTTTCCTGACTTCCCCTTCCAATATTGTATATGAGAGTGAACATTTTCTTTTTTAATGGTAGGTAATACTCATAACAATAAGTATCATTTTGAGTAGAGTCAACATCTTTCATATATAAAGTTGTCTTTCTCATTAAAACTGAATTCATTAGAACAGAGTGCCCGATTCAGGTTGCTGCATATAAAATTTCTTTTTGGTAACTCAGCTAGCTCATTACTACCAGGACATGCCTGCACAAGTCATCATTTCTTCCTCTAAGAGAAGCAGTTACTATTTATATGAAATATTGTGGGGATGGGCAGGGGACTAATTTCACAATAACATTCCTATTTTTACTTTTCATTTTTACTACCAAATAATCCTAAGAATAATTTATAGCTAAGTAACCTATAACCTGCTTCCTCCCTCTTGTTGTTCCCTCCCATATACACACCAAAAGCTGCACTGGCTTTTTAAGCCTCAAGACAACATAGCTTTAATTAATTTGAAAATGTTCTGTAGTTATAGCTTGTTATAACAAGCAGGTTAAGATAAAGATTTGCATTGGAACAGAAATGGTGAACCATATAAGCAAGCAAAAAAACAAGCTTAAAGTTTCTTTGGAAAAATCAACAGGGAAAAATTGTAAGTTTATTTCCTTTCTCATAAAATAGATTTTTTCGGTACTGTCTTTGATGTGTATTCTTCTCTAGATATGTATCTTCTCTGGTTCCATTTCTGTCTTGGAAAACAACTTTCAGATGAAGTATTAATGTAATTCATTATGAGAAAGTCATCAGTGATGTTTTGATGAAGTATTATAGTAGTATTAATTACATCACTGTTAGTGTGATGATGTGTTCTTCATAACCTTGAACTGATGGGTTGAAGTGATTATTACATTTGCACCAAAGCTCAGAAAAGCCTCAGGGACAGAAGATGAGGGAGAAGCTAGTATTTGGGAAAACTGCAATGGGGAAGTGAGGTAATAAGGAATGGATGATCTGGAGGAATGTGGAAAAGAGGAAAAGAAGAGCTTGAAGTCTGGTGAGAAAGGAAAAGAAAGAGATGATGAAGTTAAAAAGAAGCAGTTTGAAGTCATAAAACAGCAAAGTTCACTCCTGAAAGTGAAGAGGGTGGAAGTTCAGTGTTGTCACCATCACAGAGAAATAGAAGCCAAAACAAATATTATATAAGGATGGATGTTTCTCCCATCAGCATAAAACATCTCTGTGACCTGAAAACACAGATGTTTTCATGTTCTATTGGTAATATGAATCAGTTTGGTGATATTAAAAGACTTAACACAGTGTTTGTGTTTCAGTGCAAATGAACTTCCAGAGATTGTATACAAGACTACCTAGTTTTAGAAAAGACAGATCAATTTTAACCAATGCAATCCCAATTTTGAGTTTAAAATAACGTGAATACGGTGTCTCTGAGGAGTTTTGAAAGAATGGGAGATCAATGACTAAAAGATACGAGCTTATTCTTTCTTCAGGTTGTCTTTGCTGAAATGGTACATGACTCTGCAATTATTCTGAGTGTAAGTAAATTATAAAATGCAGTTTTATGCAAAGATACCTGAGTCAGTGTTTTTGTACTCCAGTGTTTTGCCCTTGAAACAGGGCTCAATCACCGTCATTTATATAAGTTTTTGGGGTAGATACACTACCAAGTTATCACAAGTTGGTTCTGTCCCACAGGTTGCACATTCTTTGCATATTAGTGGGTATTAAAATGGCTTTTTCAGAACCATAGCAACATCTGAGTAATGATAGTGAGTAACATATAATGAATAACACTTAACTATGGATATATATCTCAGATTCATAATCCAAACCTAAAAATTATGACATTTCATACATATATGAACTGTTCTTTTTCTAGGCAAACTAGGAAACAGTGAGTAATATGACGTGAGCAGAAAAACATCACATTCAGTCAGTTATTTGCAATTATTTCTAGAAATGAATCTAAAATTCACTAAGCTCTTATGCTAATCAGCTGTTTGTGGAATTACCCCAAAAGACAAATGACAAAAAGCCATACTGATGCCAAAAATTTTCCTTGGGCTGTTCTAAAGCTGAGAAATGCTACTGCTTAATATATTTATTTATTTTTTCATTAAGTTCTATAATCACTAAATTTAAAATTTATCAGAAGATTATAGCACATTTCTTAAATGGGAAAAGCTGTCATTTACGATCAACATTTCTCCTTCTCAATGTCTGTACCTCTTCCTCCCCTTCTGAAAATTTTAGAAAGTACTGGCAAAAATACTGTCAGGTTAGGTCAGATAAATCCTTGCTCTCCTTCACCCACTGCCTGTCTATAACACGGTGTCTTTCAATCATGCATTTCTTGTTAAATTAACTCCACCAAAGTGGGGAATCTAGAGGCTGTGGCCTCAGTTGACCAGAAGAAGAGGATTGTGTCTTTCGTCAGGACTTCCTTGGAGACTCTGCTGTCAGAGATTCTGAAAAAGTCAGCCTTTTCAGGGATCACATTATTAAATATGTACTTTTTGAGCTGGAAAATAACGTTGGCAGTTAATCACTTAGCAAAATTTCTATGAAGGGCCCTCAGCTGTGAGTCAAATCAGAATCAAAGAATAGTATTTTCTTCCTAACAACAGCTGTAAGGTTCTGCACCTAGAACAATAGGACTAGGACTAAATCCCAGGTGAAAATTGCAAGTTTTTTATTAGAAAGTCTGAATATGTGGCATGATGGATGATGGACCAGATGCATTTGCAACAATCATTTTGATAGGCAGCGCTAGCATGACCTGTTATTCTAGAAGCTTTGGTCTGGTTATTTCATACATCTTATCTGGGTTTTTTGTTTGACTCCAGTGGCAATGGTGGTTACAGGTCTGTAAAATTAGTTAAAGGAGAATCAAAGCCCAAGCAGTCATTAATCACTGCTTCAGTACTGCTTGGGAGCTCAGGTGCCCAGGCACTCTCAAATATAGTTCTACAGAGATATATGTGGTATTATTTCACATTATTTAAAACTGTATCTTGATTTCCAGCATAAACCTAGTTCGTTTATTTGACAGAAATAAGCAACCAATATTTTCCCTTCTTACTTAAAACAGTGAGTTTTGAGTTGTTATCACTTTGACGTAAGTATGATTGTGGATCAGATGTTCTCAGAGTTGTGTTCTGCAGTCCTGGTACTTCAATTATCCAAGCCGTGGAACTTGCCAAATATGTATCATGTATTCCAGCCTGTAAACCAAGATTTCCTTCCCATGGAAACCAAGATGTGGAAGGGAGGAGGCTCTTGTAAGTGTCCAGGTCTTACCATGAATTTGAATGCCCCTAATTCCTGCAATTTAAGACATAACCTAAGTGACTATAATGAAGATTTATAGTTAGGTATAATTTAAAGAGGATAATTAATAATTTGTATATAAAATCTGTCTTTTTCTCCTGTAGGAAACAAAGAGGCTTGATTCTGTGGGAAGGACGGGTGGTATCCTTCATGTTTCTGGTTACCTATGTTTTGAACTGAGGATTTAATGTATACACTTGAAAAATCTAAAAATAGACATTTTACACAAATTAAGCATTTTTTTTCAAAAATCTTACTTCCTCTGCTGCAATACTGTTAAAAAAAAAATTTTCAAAAAATTTTTCTCATCATCCCTAAATATTTGACTTAGTGATGCATATATTTATATACAAGAAAAGAAATGCTAAGGTCATTTTTGGAATCATACTCCATGTTAGAATTTGTAGGTCAGAAATATGGCATTTGAACCTGAGTTTCTTGTATGTCCTGAGAATTGCTCTGACCACTCAGCTGCCCTTTTCTAAAAGCTTCTTACTTAAATGGAGTAATTTTTTTAGTGAAAGTTTAATTGGAATCTCACCACCAACAGGTGTGATTCCAGGATCTTTGGATGCATGTGACCAAACACTGGAACAGGTTGCTCAGAGAGGTTGTGGAGTCTCCATCCTTGGAGATACTCAGTAACCATCTAGACGTGGTCCTGGGCAACTGGCTCTGGGTGGCCCTGCTTAAAGAGGAAGGGTGGATCAGATGACCTGCAGATGTCCCTTCCAACCTCAATCATTCTGTGATGCTGGCACTCATTCAGCCATTTCGTTGGGTCTTAGCTGCTGGGATCATTGGTCTGTTGCTTATTTTAGTCTCTAGCCAAGATGTGGTCTTGTATCTAGGTATCTGAGGGTCATTTGAATAAAAGTGAAGCACAGTGGACTAGACAAAGCAGCTGAGAATCATCATTTATACCAAATACCAAATTTATAGTTTGCTTGGTTTTGTTTAATCAGTAAAATTCATTAAATAACAAATTAGCCACTATTACAAAAGTATGCATTTGCCTTTTATTATATTTACATTGTATTCCTGGGATGTAATATAACAAGGTCTGAGCCCAAAACATGGGAACCAAGGAAATTTAGAAGAGTTATCTTTAAAAGAACATGCTTTCTAATAGAGGAGGTTTATTACTCCTACAGTTCACAGACTGTAAAGTGGTTGTGTGTTTTATTATGATGATTATTTTTAGTGTTGGTACTACTGGGACTCAACTCACCTGAAGTTTTAGGGAGCGGAAGAGATCAAAAATCAAATGCTGATTACCTACTGAGTATTAAATTATCGAATGCCCACTCTCAGAACCCGTAATTAACAGAAATGCTTTAAACTGTTTAACTTCGTATAATGCTGACCTCACATTCTGCCAACAATTTTCACAAGACATCACCTTTACAATAAAAGTAGTAATTAAAAGTGTCCAATGATACCAATTACAAGCAATCATTTATAATATAGTTGAGTATCTTCTTTTTTTTAGAAATTAGCCAGAGAATATTTAGTAGTGCTGGATTATCTCAAGGAAGAGCATGAGTGTAGCATTCGCTACATATCAAGGTGCCGCGATTAGATCACTGGTCGGCCCAGACCAGGGAAAGAGACAGATAACACACACAGTGTGAGCGCCAACTTCCGCCTTTTATTGCGCAGTTAATTCCTTTTATACTAACAAGGGTAGGCGAGATTACAGATACGTCATAGGGCTGCGACTAACCCTCCATCTTTCCGTGACATCGCGAGATCTTCCGAACGCCAAACCCTACAATGAGAAAAAAAGTCTTGATTAAAATTGCAAACATCAACAATTACCTACAGTTATGTGTAGCAACTACATATATTTGTATATACACACATCACACTGCTCTGAAGAGGCTGCATGTATGACTGCACATGTATATCTGAACAGATATTGTTGGTGTCTGTTACTTAAACTATATCTCATGCAACTGTTGTTTTCAGTGACAGTATCAGTGCCATTTTTCATAGACATTGATGAATTAGAAACCACAGTTTGTCCCGTCCTGCAGAAGAGGGTAATTTTCTTCTGATAGTTGAGTAAGGCTTCCTTGAAAGCCCTGAGCACGTGATTTTTTTTTTTTGCTTTACATTGAAACAAATTGAACAGGCTGAAGTAATTATGCTTTCAGTATTGTGGTTCCATGATGGAGCATACAGTGTAATAATCATACCAATTTTTTTGTATAATTATACGTGACAGGTGTCTGAGGCTCAGAGTCATTTTAGCTTGACATTTTCAATTATTGCAGCAGTATTGACGGAAAAGGATTAAGAAGATCTCAGATGCCAAACCCCATTATTTCAACTTTATGTAGAGCTGTCAAGTCCTAATAATTCCACAGGGATTTAGCTATCACAGTGTAAAAAGGCAAAAGATCTTCATAGCAATCTTAAAACTATTATGGACTGTCAAAATGTAAATGATCATAATTTAATGAATATCTAATTTTATAACTTTCACTTAGCAATTTTAAAATTGTACCCTGTTCTTTAAGTGACACAGTGGTCAACAGCTAGTAATATGCCTTAAATAAGACTTAAAGCTGTCTAATTATTTATCCTGACATCTTAGAATTGTGACTCATGAGAGTGCATAGCTTGCCCAATGTAAATATATCCAATGTGCAATAAAATGGATTGGATATTTTTTCTTTTCAT
Source organism: Haliaeetus leucocephalus (assembly GCF_000737465.1). NCBI lineage: Eukaryota > Metazoa > Chordata > Aves > Accipitriformes > Accipitridae > Haliaeetus > Haliaeetus leucocephalus. The sequence continues at coordinate 712,994 of NW_010972608.1, forward strand.
CTGACATCTTCATGTCAACAATTTGCAGGCTGGTCTTTCAAGTCTTTTCAAGGGAGATAATTCATAAAGAGCTTCCCTGCTTTATTGTTAAGACAATTTCATGAAAAATGAGATATACTCAGTACATTGCTGACCTCTTTTATGTTATTGTAGGATACTTTAAAATAAAATTATTCCATGAAGAATTGATTTTGGTCTTTACCCTCTTGTCTTGGAGATTCTGAATATCTACCTGTAAAATTTTCTTTCTTTAATCTTAGTGTGTTCAGGAAGCTAATTCCAAGGTTTAAAATCTCAGATGAAAGGAACATATTCTTTGTACTTAGACCTAGCTGCTTTTCTTTAATGACATTTTTTCTTTTTTTTTTTTAATGTGGCTTCTATTATTTGACAACTTCTGCCAAAACAGATACTTGATTGTGCATTGAAGATGACCCCTCATATCTGTTGGCAGACCTCAACCTGAAGACTTTTCCCTACTGAAAATGCTATTTCTTTAGTAGCTTAAAGTTTCACAAGATGTCTACATGAAATTTAGCATTTTGATAAGCACAGTTATTTCATCTTTATGGATGAAAGAAGCTGATGTTTTTAAAGATAATGAATGGGCACTGAAAATGTATCCAGAGACAAAGTAGGCTCTTACGGAATACTGGTGTGATCCACTCAGTTATATTTATTTGTTAAAAATTGGATTGATTGTATTCTTTTTTTCTAATTAGATTCAGAGGTGTTGCTTTCATTCATTATTTGTAACAAAGAATTATAACAGTCTAACAGAGGAGGTGAAAAATATGGCATGTGCAGAATGAGAGACTGCAATATTTCTGTTTGACTAAAATGCACCAAGGCTGTAACTACTGTGATAATGTGTTTGTTCAAGAATAGCAACAATGCCAATAGGATTTCCAGTCTGCTTAGAACTCTTCTGAAGAGGAAATGCCCATAAAATGTAAGCAGAATTTTGTTCCGTTTCTCGAGGTGGTTTTGATTTCCAGCCACAACTGGTAACAATCTCATAATCTGTTAAAGATGCTGAAATAAAGTTTCCAGTTTATCCATTGATTTGCTGGAACATATTCATACTCCTGACAGCCTCTCATGATGTCTTTGGCTGTGTCGAGAGGGAAGATGTTGGTTATTCACGACCTTGCTTTGTTTGGCCTTTTCTCATTACAATTAGGCATGGATTTGAGACTACAGTAAATGTCCTTTTGAACTCCAGCTTTCTCCACTGATCCTTTCCAAGGACTACCCAAACCTTCCAAGGCAAATGCCGGGTTGTACCCAGTGAATTTTGGCACTAGGTTACTTACAAGTGAAACCCTTGATCTCAGTGATAAGGTAGATGCCCACTTTGTGACCTCAACAGGAAACAATAAAATCATAGAATATCTTGAGTTGGAAGGGACCCATAAGCATCACTGAGTCCCACTGCCTACTACCTAACACTAAACCATATGATGAAGAGCGTCCTGACGCTCCTTGAACTCTGACAGGCTTAGTGCTGTGACCACTTCCCTGGGGAGCCTGTTCCACTGACCGACCACCCTCTAAGTGAAGTTATTTTTTATTAGAATACATAAAAATTATGTTGCATAAAGCAAATGCTTTTTTTTCAAATATAGCCAAAAGCCTGAGATTGGTGGATTATAACACTTTTATCTCCTACCTATCACTTTTGGATTTTGAGAGAAATGTAGAGACAGAAATCCACCCTCATTCAAAACGTAGGTCTGTTTCTTCTTCAGAATGCCATAGGATTGTGAGAGTAGGGCATTATATCAGTAAACCCAAAAGAATCTTTTGTGAGATTCAAGACTCAAGAAGAGAAATAAGAATAGCAGAAACAAACAAAAATGGATTTATAAGTAAGGCAAAACTGATAGAAAATTCTGTGCCAAAATCCTGAGCCCAGTTCTGTTATTCTAATGTATATGTTGTGTAATTCCACTGAACATTGTTCTACAATTTCAATAAGAGTACACAAGATCTATTGAGGTGTGGACATCAAAATGGTAAGAGGACAGTTTTGTGGTAACAAAAATGAAGAGCAAATATCTCTTGCTACTTACCAGTGACTGCACTCTAACAAATTATGTGGCTCTAGGGAAACTGTAGAAAAATTCTGTTTAATTCTCTTTGACCAGAAGAGTTAGAACTCTGCTAAAGTCACAGAAGTGCAGCAGGCGTGCTTGAGGGGAGGAGGTACATAGCGTCAGTGACATGGAAGTGTTTTTATAGAAATATGTTTTCTAGCTATATGAAGTTCTTCCTGGCAAGAATTTTAATCAGATCCCTGGCTGCAGTACTTGCCTATTGCATGTGTTTTTGTCTAATTTTTAATAAACATTTTTTCATCTGTTAGTCACCAAGATGTGCTAGCATTTTCGTATATTGGTTCTTGACAGTTCAAAGACCATCAAGAATCAGGCTGTTTAACTTCTGGGTTTGCTGTGAATGATTACTATAGGTCTTATGCTCACTCTTTTATTCCCACTTCAATTTGTAGTTAGCTAGTTTGCCTGGATCCCAGTAATTTGTTGCTATGACTGTTGGGTGCTATCCCTTGCTTTGTGTCTTCTAATGAGCTCAATAGTTTGTTTTGAGCTTCTGCATCTGGTAAAGATAATAAGCATGACATCTCTGTTAGTCACAGCCATGCCTGCAGTGAAGGTCACACTGAGTTTTGAGTTTAAAATAGATTTTTCTTCTATAGTCTGTGTGCTCAAGCCCACAATAATTACTGAACAAAATGTTCTTAGACATTTGCCTGAATAGCATCAATCAGTGGCACTACTTATGAAGGAGAAAGCTATTTTTGAGACATAAGGAGGCTATGCATATAAGCTTGCATTTACTTTCCTGCAGTACCAAAATCTAGACCTGACATTTTTGTTTTCATTTTAATTTAATCATTAGTTAACGCTTTGATCAGACTGCTAAGAGTCTGTGCGTGCTCCTTCCCTACAAAACAACGGAATAGAAGGACCACTCCCTTTTGTCCTGAAATGATACACCGTTAGTTCAAGGAGAGGTATACAGTGTTATGTAGATAGCCATACTGGGGTGGTTTTAAGGAACGCTTACAAAGTTCATTTGTGCAACAGGAAACTGATTGAAAGGGGAATAAAATCCAGGGAGAATCTTCACATACTGAGTGTAGTGAAGAGGTATGGTTTATTTATCCAGAGAATAGGGATAGTCTTGGCTTATTAAAAAGGGCTTTGTCTCTCATTTTGTAGAAATTCTCTAAGACTAATTTAGCCTGTTGTTCTGCAAGTTGTTCTTAGGAATCCTCCTCTTAACAGGTAGAGCCTTAGACCAGGCAGCTTCTATGGACATATATATGTTAGCCTCTTCCATAAAAAGATACATGTTAAGCATGTATCTTCTGGGACCAGCTGATGCCTCTTTTGCACTTTTAGTAGCCACGGGAGGAATTGGCAGAATATTTCTTTTGAAACACTGTAAATTGGTCTTAAATGCTGTAGAAGATGTAGTATCTGGGATCTGGCTGTGCTCCATAGATTAACAAATCATAAATGATGTGGTCGTCTGAACGGAAAAGATCAGTAATTAGAGCACAGTCACACAAACAAGTTGCTTTGGAGTGACAGGTTAGGACTGTCTGCTGATCTGAAAGAACTGCCGTGAGGCACACTCTTAGTCAGTTGCAAATGCAATTAGCTCAGCTGAGTACTGGGAGTTGTCCAGGCGTGTAAGCCATTGCTTAACAAAATACTGCTTCTGATATGCAAGTTATTCCAGAAAGCAAGGGATTATATTTTGGCCATAGGGTACAATTAGCTTTTTGGGAAATGGCAGAGTTTGGCGAAAACAGGAATGCTATTCTTGAAACAAGTTACCCAACATAAGTATTTGTTTCACAAGAAGTCCAGTTCTCTGATAAAACACAATCAGGATAGCATAAAAAGTATTTAAGAGTTGGATAAGAATGAAAAATTCAGTGAAGAAATGTAACATTTCCAGTCCTTTCCTCCTGATGAGCACCTAGGTCCACGTGGGTTTGAAGAGAGGGAGACGGTTTCATAAGTTCTTCCATCAGGTGAAAGAACTCACTAAAGCATCATGGCTGTGTTGAGTAAGTTACTGCCTGTGACTCCCAAAGGGGTCAAAGTTAGTAAATTGCAGACTAGTTAAACTAGATCTTACACATTTGATTTTTTTTCTTTCCACTTAAAAATCAAAACAAAATAAACATGCTGTCATGGTGTAACCCCAGCCAGTAACTAAGCACCACGCAGCCCCTCACTCACTCCCCCCCCCCCAGGGGGATGGGGGGGAAAATCGGGAAAAGTAGCAAAACCCATGGGTTAAGATAAGAACGGTTTAATAGAATATAAAAAGAAGAAACTAATAATGATAATGATAACAATAATAAAGTGACAACGGCAATAATAAAAGGATTGGAATGTACAAATGATGCACAGTCCAATTGCTCACCACCCGCCGATCGACACCCAGGGCGGCGATCCCCCCCGCCGCTCCCCCCAGTTCCTATACTGGATGTGCCATCACATGGTATGGAATTCCCCGTTGGCCACTTTGGGTCAGCTGCCCTGGCTGTGTCCTGTGCCACCTTCTTGTGCCCCTCCAGCTTTCTCGCTGGCTGGGCATGAGAAGCTGAAAAATCCTTGACTTTAGACTAAACACTACTGAGCAACAACTGAAAACATCAGTGTTATCAACATTCTTCCCATACTGAACTCAAAACATAGCACTGTACCAGCTACTAGGAAGACAGTTAACTCTATCCCAGCTGAAACCAGGACACATGCAAAAAGATCAATAAGGGGGAGAGTACAAGAGTACTGTTTTAGAATCTATAGAACCTGGATCTCCAAGTGGATTTACAGTGGCTAAGCCTCCCTTTATAAATAACAGAAGGAGAGGTGATATGTTTTTTATACCAGCACTTTCTGAAGAATCTTGCACAATAGACATGAATTGTGAAAAAAGATGCAGATAGGAATCTCAAGAAATCCAGTAATGATATTTAAAATCAAATATGTAGCTTTAAAGTACTTAGAAGATGCTGCTGTCATTTTGAAAATATGTATTCATATTTGTTTTGGTTTGCTACTGCTGCCAAATCAGTGTCATACTGACAGGTGGAGATACAAGTAATATTTTGATTGCCTCATTTTAAGGAATGCAATCTTGTCCAGTAACTTGAAAAACCAATTAACTGAAAATGAGTTTTTAACATGTGAGGAAATATCTTCATCATTCAGTATCTTTCTGAATTAGGGTCTAATCATGAAAAAATGATTTCTCAGAAGATCAAAGTGCAATTTCAGTTTCAGATACTGTAGACTTCTAAATGTAAAACTGCCTATATGTGCCATTTCCACTGACACTACTATTAATACACATAGCGTGTGTATACAGGATCTAGGCCTTGCGTATTCATTAGGTAAGTGCTTTTATACATGGATCACATACAGTTATATATAGAGAGAGCTAGAAACATCTGTGAATCTGGCCCTGTTTTGCTGCTGAATGCTTTGTGGAAATGTTGGCAGTATTAGTCTTCTGAGTTAGTGGAGAAAGGGAGAAGGTTATAAATGAAAGACGTTATTTCATGGTGCAGAGATATGACATGAAGTGTGTAAGTTCAAGTTCATCCTCTCTGAAGTCAAACAGAATTTAAAAAAAATATTTAAAGGGAAATAGTATGAAGTCTTCTGTTGTGTCTTAGGTGAAAAGTCTAAGCTGTTGTGAGAAGCAAGAATAAAAAAGGAGTTGCTTGCTCCATAGTGCTATTTTGTATGACATTTGTATTGACTTAAAATGCAAAAGTGAACTAAAATAGGCCACACCTCTCATTTGACATTTAGTCTAGAATCCTAAAATCTTGGGAGAAGCCTTTAGGATCCAAAAGCAGCTTTTACAAATCAGACTTCTTTATTCTAAGTTGAGTGCATCCATCAAACAGGCAGCTTGAAAGTGGCATGACTTGGGAGAAGTGGGTCTTTTCAGGATGGAGGACATGATTATGACAAGGATGTGACTCATAGGACATTTTCCTCCCAAAGGGCTGCTTTTCTGTTTGGCAGACTGACTCAAGATGTTGTATGCAACTGTTTTACCTACATAGGGCTCTTCAGGGTTCTCCTGTTCTGTAACAGAAAGAGTTTCACCATATAAGAAGTATGATAAAAGCATATTCTTGAAGAGGAGGGATGTGGTAAGTAAAGCTCTCATGATATTTATTTCCAGTAATATAAAACCCAAACAAAAATGTTGTTTCTCCTAATACGTGTGGGAAGTGCCCACTGCTCAGTTGCATCACTTTGATTAGCATCATTCCCTTTCCTATGTTTGCATGTTGCCTGCCTCTGTTCCTTTGGGAACCCTGAGGAGAGGAACCTTGACTCTATGACTTCAAATCAAATATCTAATATGGGAACAGAAGATTACTACCATTAAGTTGTTGCTACCCATATTAAAGCTATACAGAAATAGTAAATACCTCAAGTCTTACTTCTAAGTCCAAATAGTAAATGTAAGGTTAAACAGGGCCTTTAGATTCTAGATTCTGTTTGGCCTGTTTCATAATTGCTAGCTTTGCTACTTCTGGTGTTAAGCTGGGAATATACAGAGCTGTGGGATTTAATACCAGCAATGTACCTTCAACTCGAGTGAGGTAGATTTCATGTCAGGCATTTTGCTGGGTGATGGACTTCTGAATAAGATCCTATTTTCCAAGAATTTTAAAGATCTCTGGGTAGTTTTCAGGAATACACTCCTTTCTCTTAACCCCTGCAAAAAAGTTTACACATATAATTTCAATCTGTGTATGTAATTACTATGATATCAGTTAGAGATGCATCCAAGAGGGAAAGCTTCTGTACAGTCGTCAGAGCTTAGCAACGTGTACATATTTTCCTTTCCTAAACCAAAGTTTTATAGGGGTTTAAAGGGTAGTTAAGTTTGATAAGTACTGAAGTAAATTTGCAGTGGGAGAGGACCTATTAAGTCTCTGCACACACTATATTTACTTAAATCGGAAGAAAAATGATACCATAGAACATGGAGATTTCTCCATGTTTCCTTAATTATTTGGGCTAGAAGACTTAGGGAATATATAATGAATATGTTTTTCGTACCTCATAAATTCTTCTTATAGAGGTTTCAAGGACATTTCCCTTAAAACAGTAGAGGTAAATCTCTAAGAATAGTGCTCTTAAAGACACATCTTTAGAGATTAATACATTACATTAAGCAATATAATTAATATGTCAGGATTTGAAGGTCTTATAATTCTAAAAAAATATTGCTATTTCAAAGTGAAACTTGGTAACTTCTCTAGTGTTCCCATAGAAACCATTGTGGTGGCACAGGAAGAAGCAATTGTAGTTTTGTACTGGTATGTACTTTTTTTCCAAGATATATATATTTTTTAAAGTGGTTGCATACTTCAATCAAAATTCTGGCATGAAGCCCTACTATCAACCATGGCTGAATTTACAGAAGTTGTAAAGCCAACATGTCAGGATAGCTGGAGAGACAATGCATGGATTTAATATTGTTTGCCAGTGGGAATTTCTGGAGCTCAAAGTAATAATGTCTTCTACATTAATGTGCAGTGAAGTGAGTGTAGCATGAATCCTCATAGAAAGCGTTCAGTTCTTCTGAGAATATGGAGGGATGATATAAACCACATTAATAGAAGGAAGGAGCCAGGTAACATGGGGTTACTTTTATATAATTTAAATCTGATTAAAGAAAGTCTTAATATTTTCTCTCTCTGCAATTTGTCAGAATCAAGCATTCAGGATGACAGATAACAAGTGTCTCGATACTGTGAGCATGTGTATATGTGGCTCATACATCTTGTTTTAGTTCGAACTTTTAAGACCCAATTCATAGAAAGAATGTTACAGAATTTAGTTTGATTGTGTATAGGGAAAGGGATGGAAAGTTGGGTGACTTCAAACTGGGGCTTATTTGGTAGGACAAAATTGTACAAATGGAATGTACCACTGTGCTTTGTTTTTCCGTTTGGAGACAGAAAATCTTTGTATTTGTGAAAGTAGTTTTCTGTTGTTCCTTTAATTAAAAGAAATTTGACATTGAGTTTAAATTTCTCCTTTCTTGCTATCGGTGTGATTAGAATGTCATCAACTTGATTTAAACATGACTGCTTCAGGACCAGAGGAATGTGGGGCAAGAAGAAACAGACACCCAGAGAGTCACTGAACTTGATCTTGCAATGGAAGGTGCATGTGTGGGAGAAAGTATGCTGAACTACAAGCAGGGGATTTGATAAAGAGGTCAAAGGAAGCAGGAGGAATAGACTGTTGATCTGGTAGGAGAGCTGTGCCCTGCATTCATTATGACATTTTGTGCAGGAGCAGCAAGAGCTTTTTTTCAGATCTGTCAGAAAAAGGTTTCTGTCTCTATGTCTAATCCATGTGACAGCCACAGCTCACACTTTTTGTTAAGGTCAGCTCTCCAAATACTTGGACAAAGCAATACTCCAGGGAGGCAGAAGGAGTAAGATGACAAGGGGACTCTAAACTTCATGTGTATTCACTGGATTGTACCTAAACCAGCACGACCTTACCATGCCTTGTCTCTGCCCTGCGGCCTAACTACTGTTTCTGTGCAGATCAGGCATGTAAGTTTGCTTGCACCGCTGAATGCTAGGCACAATTTTTCACACCCAAGTTTTCTTACATGTCCGCCATTTCACAACTACTTGCTGGATCAATTCCATTCATTTTTTGTAACTGTGGAGACAGGGCTTGTGGTTCTTTGTATAACAGAAATCTCAATGACATCAAGGGAATAGGGCTATTTAATGTCTCAGTTTACAAATGAGAAAACATTGGAATTCTGTCTACAGTGACCTGGTGAGGTTTAATTTGTGGATGTTTCGACAGCACTTTGAAATTCCTGGACATATGTATCACCCTGCAAGAAATACAGTGCAGACTCCTTGCTAGGGTCTTTTATAGCACACAGGAGCAACCTAGACTCTTGCCAACTGTCCTTGAAGTCAGTAAAGCTAGTCAGATGAATGCACTTTTGGTATCTTAATTATCCTGGATGACAATGAACAATTACAAAATCCCTTTGCCAGTCAAATCCTACTGAACTTTCAGTAGGAGCAGATAAAATTTTGATTTAAAACCTTTCTACCCTGAAAAATGCACACATGATTACGATTTTTGCATACAATTGACTGAAAAATTTGGCCAAAATAAAGCTTGAGTGACAAGGGAAAAGAAAAAAAAAGTTTTTTTTTTTCTCCCAAAAGTCACTTTCTGAACGAAGTCACTTACTTTGAATAAGATATTTTGTTCAGCCTGAAATATTTTATTTTCTAATTTTTCTTTTTCCTTCATTATTTGCAAGAAAATTTGTGGATTTTTTTCCATCACTATCATCATTCCCCAGAAAAAGAAATTACTCACAGAAGTGTAACTTTTAGTTATGTATATTTGGAAAGGTATTGGTATGGGTTTACATACACACATAGATGCACAAATATTCTTGGACATATTACTACCTTGTTGATTTTTCCATGGCATTATTCTGCAGTAATTATTGGATATTTGCCATTACTTATTTTATTCTTATATCAGTGTTTTGGGAAGTACTGTTGCTTTGTTTCGGTGATAAGCAGATCCCTAGATACAAGTGGTGAACACAGTGCCTGTATAGAGACATATCCATTTTATTATTACTAGATTCTTTTAAGTGTCCACCTTTTGTTTTTTTCCAGGCATGTAAGTTTTTATGAGTACTTTCTTTTACTATCTGCCTGATCAGTGGCATCTGCTCCAAAAAGTGATTAGACTTCCTTATTTTCCCAAGCATAAGACATGAATGGCTTTTATACATAATACAAGACTTTTAATAGTGTGACTGTTAATGCCCAAGAACTATCAAGAAAAAAAGATACATTTTGTTGGGCTTGAAGTTTGTAGTCCAAAGACAGTCAGAGACCAAGGACTTTAAAATTCTGTGTCATGGTGGTGAAAAAATGACACCAACAGGGTTGTAGACTGACTTGTCTTCCAGATGCATTCAGAAAGTAAGGGAAGCTTAACTTTACAAAGAGTTTTTTTCATCTACCCAGTTAATGGAAATAAAAATCACAAATCTTAGGCTACTGCAATTTTCATATATCAGCACAGAAGTGAAATGGTCAGCACAAATTCACTGAATTCTCCATACTGCCTGTGGCTCATTCTGTCAGCTGAACTTTAGACAAATGTGACAGTATCCACCACTGAGTTTCTCTCAGGGCTTTCCTAATGTTCCCTTCTGATGTAGTTAGGGAGCAAGAGTACAGCTTTGATGTGCTTGGTGAGAACGATATCAAGATTTCTCCTTTATGTAGGGATGCAGGTGTTCTGAGATTCAAAGACAAAACACCATCTTTATCGTGACTCAGGACAGTATCAAGCAGGAATGTTGTGGGTGCAAAGAGTTACACTGGCAGTGCCAGCAATGGTAAGCATATTCAAGGAAAAACAAAACAGAAACCTCAATACATTGGTCAGTTAGCTCATGTAGAATGAAGCATCTTTTTGCAAGTTTCCCTCTGTTATTTGAGACTACTTTTTAATGTTGAATTGAAGAATTGTGGGGCTACTTCTGTAATCTCATCAAATGTCATTATTTGTCTTTCTGCAGAAGACTGGAAGCTCAGTAAACGCACCATGGTAGTGTTTCATCCATACAGTGTAACCTGTATTCAAATAGCATTTTGGTCAGACTGCTCCAAATTCTCTCTGGGTTGATCCCCAACAGACTGGATGCTGGCAATAAATTTTATCTTCTTTTTCCTTGCTACTTAAACAAGGGATGATGGCCTGAGGACATTCCTGCCTTACAGTTTAGTCACCTTTATTCTTTTCTGTTGTGAGATATTTTATTTTGCCTTAATTTTGAGGATAAGATATGGCACAATGTGAATACTGCCAAAGCTTATATTTTGCTGATTTATTTCAGATTTATAGGCTAAAACAATACAGTGTTTCTAAAAGACACTTACTTCTCAATGGTAGGCCTATCCAAAGACTACAAAACTTTCTAGTT
>NW_010972608.1:724971-725264 GCF_000737465.1 Haliaeetus leucocephalus
CGATTGTTGGGCACCAACATTGGCTTGGTTTGGGTCACCGATGCACTTGTCTGGTTCCTTGCGAAGTTCACTCCTCTGCAGTTCAGGTCATTCCTGCTACATTACTTCCTACAACATACAACTCACATCACAGATTATTTTTCCCCCAAGGTTAAATGTCCTTGAGGCACACACTGGGTCTCCCCATCCTGCCCGCATTCTCCACCAAAAAGACTGTGATGGGTTGACCCTGGCTGGACGCCAGGCGCCCACCAAAGCCGTTCTATCACTCCCCCATCCTCAGCTGGACAGGG
>NW_010972608.1:726293-740314 GCF_000737465.1 Haliaeetus leucocephalus
GCATTACCAGTATTTCCAGTATTCTCCTTTCTTGCCTGTTGTTGGTTACTGAAACAGACATTGAGAGATCACCTTTTTTTCTGGCTTGTTATCTATACTCTTTGTTGAGCATGGGTTCCACCATCCCATGAGGTATGACTGGTTCTATATGCAGACAAACAGAATAGAGGAGGCCAATGTATTCTTTTGAATTTGGTTCTGTGGTTTCAATTTCTTGCTTTTGATACCGTTCAGTTCCATATGCATACGATCTATCTCCATTTGATCACTGTTTGACAATGACTTCTACAAGAAAAATCTCAGAAGTTTACATCTTGCATTTTTACTTAACTTGAATGCTTCTTTTTTGAATACAGGAAAAATATTTCAAGACTATGCAACTGTTTTTTCTTTTCCTCTGAATTTTTCATTGTCAGACCACTAGTACGTGACTAACACACATGTTCACAGACTGCTAAAGAACAAAGAAGCATAGGTGATAATAAATGCAGCTAACAAATTTTAGTGGATACTAAGGTAATACGTTCCACTTGAGGACCTTACTCACTGCCCTCCTTTGCTGCAGTACTTGTATGATTAAGACTCTCCTCTCATCAGCTTAAATTAGGTGAGCAAAGATTACATTTACTACAGGTGCTACATCTCTTCCTTACGCAGTACCACTGACAAAAAAGATCATTTCAAGATGTGTCCTGTGATATATATATCTATGCTCAAGGTGGGGGAAGGGGAAGTGAAAAAAACCCTCTTTGAAAGGAAGAGTTTTAAGCTATTGTAGCCTCAGGCAGCAGTGATTTATATTCAGCAATTTATGAGTGCTTTACTGACTTCTTCATTATTCAGTAGAAAAAAAATCCATACTTATTTTTGCAAGTGCTAAATCAACATGTTCTGCAGGTATTTCTAGGACATGTCAATACAGTATTTCACATTAAATGTATGCCCTTTTCAATATGTATTACTACCAAAAAAATCCATATGGGGCTCCTTCTATGGTGTATACATACAATATGTATCTCTTTAATCTGTTTCTCTAATCAAGCTTTGAACTCAAAGGGTGTATGTCAAGGTTAGTGGAAGAACAAAGTAGTAGGGCACCACTGCTATAATGCTCTGCAATTTAAAGAACATTTAAGTCTTTCAAGTCATTCTGCTAAAAGAAAAGAGAGTGTAGAACTGTTAAACTGTTTTTCCAGTCCAAGGACTAACTCCCACATTCAGATCTGTTTCAGGTTGCTGGCCTAAGTTAATAGTCTGTCATTCACATAAAAATCTTGAATGACTTCTTCTCTGGACTTGATGGAAGGTCCCAGAGGATAAACTTGTCTGTTGGTCTTTATCCTTAGTGTGGTGTTTTGTATGTTATCAGTCATAAGAACCAACTCCTTCTGATGCTTCCTAAGTGGACTTTCAGCAGTTCCTCATGGAAATCACAATTCTTTCCTGTTTTCAGCTTGTAAATGACTTCAAATGCCCATTCTTAGACCTTTTGCTCTTTAAAGGGGCATATCACCCGTCTATAGGAGTTTAGGAGTTTAGTTAATACCATGGCTTAACATACAACATTTTCATTGCTTCAAGTTTGTCTAAAATTTCACTGTAGGTTTTATATGCCAGTCAGATGGACCAAATGAATATCTACTGTTATCCCATAGTCTTTAATAAAAAAAAATGAACTAGGAGTTAATCTGGCCCATGGTGTAACTTGGAAACTTTTTTTTTTTTGGCTGGTTTGGCAGGTCTTGACTAAGAAGAGTTAAAGTTTCCGTTTTGCAGTCAAGCCATGTTTAGTTTTTCCATTTCAATGGAAATTAATCATAGTTTTGGAGCTAAGCCTCCTTTTAAATTTTTTGCTGAACAGCAAAAGATGGACACAGTTCCAGTAAACCTTATCATAGAATCATTGCCAGAGAGAGATATATTATATGAATCTCCTGTTTGTTGTTATTTGATGCCTTTCAAAAGCCTGTTCTTTAGAAGCACAATTATGGAACAGCGGTAATGGTCTCCTGGAGTTTGTGGGATTCTTTGTGTTTATATTCAAATTAAACAAAACTTGATACCAGATGTGTGAAATTCAGTTTCATTTCTCTGAGTCCTCTTGGGCTACTACTGATCAGTGACAATAGCTATATCAGGAGTAGTGCCCAGTGTTTAGAAACTACATCTTTGAATGAATTATTTTCTGCTGCTTATGTTAAGTATGCCTGCAAGGACCCTGATGATACTTCCATCAATAAAATTTGAGTACTATAACTTTTCTTTTATTAAAAGGTAGTCACAGTTCAGAATAGCACAGTTACAGTGTCTTCTTGCTACTTGTATTTGTTCTGTTACATGTCCAAGATAGTTTTCTGTCATCTGCACCTTGATGGGTATCTTTGAAACCAGAGCTGGAAAGCTACTTTTCAGTGTCATCATTGTTTTATTCAGCAACTCTTTCATAGAGGTGAAACCACATATAAAATACTGCTCACCTCTTAGACTAGCTCTGACTGTTAAGTAAATTTAATCTTTACATTATTTTTTTTCCTTTCTCTATACATTCACTTTGACAGGGGTCTGATCTTTCCTCCTCTTCATTCACTGGGAGTTTTCCTGCTGGCTTCACAGAAGGGTCTGGTCTGTGCATTTTCTTAGGATTGCTATAGAGCAGAAAAGCAAACAAAGGAAATTATTGAATTAAGATTATTTAATGTGATTTCAGACAAATAATAATTATATTTAATCTTCCTTGAGCTTATTCTTATTTGAATATTTGGATAAGGATTGGGTTTCTGCTTTTTAAATATAATTTATTTTTAAAGTAACAATTGAAATGAAAATTATTTTAATATAATTTCAGTTATGTGGGTTAATTATAAAATAGTCTATACAACTACTAATGTAGTTCACTCTTGTTCAGTTACAGTAGCTAGAATGAAACTAAGAAATTAAAAAAATAAAACCCTTCATGTTTTTAGTTCTGTTCCCCAACTTTGAGCATGTTAGCATTTTTCATGCAGAGGGGAGTTTGCATTTAATTTCTCTTGAGTATTGACATATATTTCTTTGAAATTGCTGTTCTGTGGACCTCTGTAGGAGAAAAACTTGATTTCCTAACTGTTTGTAAAAAGTGAATAAAAAAAGGATGGATGAAAGAAATTACTTAAGGTTTCATATGGAATGTTTGAATGAAAAAATTGTGTGCTATACATTTTGGCCATAGTTCCTGTTCCTCTTTTCAAAGACTTTCCAAAATAAAACCCTGTGCTTTTGAGTCTGATAGGAACCCATGAAATACCTTTGGTTTTGCTACTTGTCTGCTATTCCTCTGTTTCTCTGCATTGGTGTATAGGAATTAGCACTAGCAGAAATACTGCATGTCATTTGATCATACTATTCTTGATTACATTTTTTTTTGAGCATTGGGAAGAGAGAAGAAATGGGTCCTAGGATTAACTGCTATAGCAAGAATTGTAACACAAAGAAGTTTATATTCTAGGAAATCTTTCTACATTTCAGAATATACAGTCACCGCCTTTGCTAAGCAGTAAAAAATAGTAGTATCTTAGGAAATGCAAGTCACTGGAACATACCCTTAAGAAAAAAAACCCACAAACCATGCTGCTTTATTATTATATATATATATGTACACATGTATAAGCAGCTCTTAACTAAGACCTACAACAACTAGAGAAGTAAACTCAAAACTGAAATTATACTTCCTCTTCTTTCTTTTTTTTCTTTTTCTTCTTCTTGAGAGCCTTCCAAATCCATTGTAGTCAGCTGACATTTAATTAATTACAGTTAATTGGTTCACCAGTTAACAAAGGGTTGTGATTTATGCCTATATGCTGTAGGGTTGTGGGTGATTAAAGTGAGCTTGAGAAACAGGTAGGCTGACTTGTAAGTTAGCTATGGAATGAATTCAGCTAGAAACTTTCTGTGAAGTTCATGCTATTTAAGGCATCAGAATTATGTAAAGATGAGTTTTCCATTAAAGTCTGAACCTTTTATAGCTTCTGTTTTCAATTTTCTAGATCTTCTTTTTAATGTATGATAGTCATTAATAAAAAATTGCTTTTTGAAATATTATTTCAAAGAACTTCTCATTAAAATAAACTCTGAAAATACAAGTGTTTTGCAAGGGAACCCATAGTAAATTAAAAAGGGTTTCTCTCATGTTACCTTGGATGGGCTTTTCATTGTTTAATAATTTATAGCTGATACAACAGTTATAAATAGACTTTAATATTTCAGTGATTCATATGTGATAAAGTATAGAAACCAAGTTAATAGGAAAGTGTAAGGAAATATGAATTCTATCTTTCTGAAAGGAGTTAACTTGCAGGACCCAGACCTGCAACTTCTCTTGGGACAGGTAAGTAAATGATATCTTGTAGAGTAAGAGTGTTCTCTTACAGTATAAGTGTCCTTTCTGGGTTTCTGTCTGATCTACATAGTAATGGTAATATGGCTTGGCTTTCCAAAGAACAGTGTGGGTTTTTTCACTGATAGAATTTTTTCTTAAAGATGAAGTGCTAAGGAACCCCCTTTTTTACTGCTTTTCTTCACGGGGTTTTTTTTTCCCATTAAAACCTTTTATTTCATTTTTAGATTGATTTTTTTTCCCCAATTTTTCTTGATCTACCTCTGTCTGATAACATTGTTTTATTTGTATTCCTTTTGTAGTTATTAAGAATAGGGTGTGAGGAAGTAATTTTATACCTTTCCTAAGATAAACTGATGGACCCCCAGCAATATTATACCACATAGTTGCTAATACAGGGTAGGTAACAGGTGTTTTCAATCCTATAATCTTTCTCTAGTTCTTTCCAGTTTATCACTGTATAATTTATTATTTTTTTAAACTGTGGACATTAGATCATTATTTCAGGCAAGCTTAGGTTAAATGCCAGGCAAATGTTGAACTGTGGGTGCTAATTTTTACTGAAGTATGAAAAGCATCTAAAGATGACTCCAAAATGGTTTATCTGGAATGGCACACGTACCATCTGTTTTTACAGCAATAGTAAATCTTTATAACTTATCAGAGGCAACATTTTAAATATTTTGGAGCAGTTTCACAATGTTGAGGCCTGCCTAATGTAATGTGAAAAGTGCAAATGAAGAAATCTGGAATATCCACTAAACTTGGGGCTAGTAGATGCTCTGGTATACTGCCTTGATCCAGCAGACCAAGGAAAACCAGTGACAGAGCAGAGGAGAAAAATATGTCCATTCTAAAAGAAAAAAAATTTGTAGATCTGCTATACAATGCATAACTATATTAGTTTTTATAGGTTTAAACTGGTTGTGTTTGACCTATTCTTGTTAATACAACCTTTTGTATACATTCTTAGTAAACTAATTTTTCAACAGTTTATGCAGCAGTGTCCAATTCTTTGACAAGCGTCTGCCTAGTGTGAAACAAGTTTCTGCAACTAGGAAGAGATAATAGCATAAGGTTGTCTGAAACTTGCAGTTCTGTGTAAAAAAGGGCCAAAATAAAGGCCATCTCAAGAAGTATGGCAATGTTACAGTCAGGTTCTGATTTCTAATTAACACTATACCGAACTCTGGACAGAAACAGAACTTCGGGTGTGAAAAGTGTTACATTAAGTCAGACTCAAATACCCTGTAACTATTAAGAAAGCTTTCAAAGAACATGGTGTGAATCTGCCTTAACCATGGATGTTTTCTGAGCTTACATGGGAATACTTTCTTCACATTTCATGTGGTGTTTTAATATAAATATAATGAAAAAACTAAGTATGTAAATAGAAACATGCATAACAAAAATGTCAGATTTTAATGCTTCTATCTCCTAATAAAGATCAAAGGAAGTTTTGATTTGGGAAGTCTCTAGCAACTCAATAATGCATAGTCATATTAATTCTCTTATTATAATGATGTTTAAAGCTTTTAGAGTCTTGTTCTAAATACTTTATACAGATAAAAATTAAAAATCATAAGGTTTCTACATAGGAAAATATATTTATCAAAAGTGCTTTACCTTCCTATTGTAGACGTGTATGAATCTTTTTGAAGGAGCGCTGTCGTTGCCTTTTATTTAGCTGAGATTTCCTTGTAGGTCACAGGAATTTTCAAGCTCTGTTTATGTGGCTAAACACCTGAGAGGCTAAGAAGACATTTTTCTCTGAAGGCTATAGGATATTGTAGCTTTCCTAAATATTAGCATCAGGAATGTATAAGACTTTTTTTTCCTCTTTTTCTCTCCAGTTTACATGTATGTGCCCTTGAGTTGACTCTGTCTATGTATCCTATGCATGTTTTCCTAAATCTTTGTTTTTATACATTGTTGGTGTGACTGGGTATGATTTTAGCTGGCCTTGTAACTCATCAGAATAAATAATTTGAATAGAGTGAGGAAACCTTATCAGGAAATTTACAGAACATTTGGATACTCAATCTCTGTTTTTAATCTTAAATGTTTGTTTTCACAGGGGAATATGACAGCATATAAGCTGTCTGTGGTTCTTGTTTTGTGGGGAAATAACAATTTAAAGTTAGTGAATTGATTGCTTCTGTCATAAAATGTAGTTCCTTGATGCAATAGACTTGGAGCTCTCAGGAGAGAATGAAATAAAAGGATTTGCCCTCGTAACAGAGGGCTCAAGATTAATATGGACTTTGGCAAAGCTAGTTATGTCCTTATCTTCATCTAAAAAGGAAAAGTGAAAGTAAATGGGAACTTAAAATTTTTGTAAAATCGCATTTTGACCCACACTATAAAGTTATAAACTTTATAAGTAAAGGCTTAGTTCTCTTTTCCCAAATACCAGTTGGAAAGAGAAAAAATTCCAGTGGAGTCATTGGAATTACAACTGTAAACTTGTATAATTACTTGTTTAAATCCCAGCTTATCACCAATGATAAGAAAATGAGTGTGCCTACTTTATTCTAATGCTCTTCATTGACAATCTGCTCTATGGAGAATCAGAATGTAGTAGAAAGACATGTTATCAGTCAGTAGTGGAATGCATTAGCAATATGATGAGGGAGGTTGTATGAATCTTTGAACAGATGAGTTTAGCTTGCACAAATAGTAGTGGAAATTGAATTCCAAGGAAATAAGCACAATTATTTGTAAACAATGAAACATAAATGGAAATTTTTAAGTATTAGTGATAGATGTATTTGCACATTAATTCATTTATGGAATTCTGTATAGTTTCTCTGACCAATTCAGACTAAGTAATGCACCATGGGTTTTTTTTAATGCTTCTGAACAATTCAGAATTACAACAATTATAACAAGTTTTCTAAATATCTTGAAGAATAATCGTCTTTGAGAATACTAAAATCAGTCAGTGATCAGTTCACTGAGGTTTTATAAAAGCTGAAAACTATATTAATTTTTCTTTGCAGATTATTTACTTAGCTGTAATTTAGGCCATTCATAATACTTTCTCTTTTTAAAAAGTAAAATATTATTTGCTTTTGTAATGACTCATTTCTTTAATATTTGGTGCTCTGTTGTTAGGGAAAGATTGTCATGATTCTTTAAGTATCAGAAATTGAAATGGGTCTTTTTGCAAAGAGCTTACTTTTATGTTGTTATTGACTGCTATGTTCTTAATCTTTCTTGTGTTAGGTAGTTACTAATGTTTTGCAGTTTACCAAAGTCTTTTAAAATTATTAGTTTGGAGTTTTGGGAAGAAGAGAATAAAATTGGGAGAGATACTTAATGGAACCTTATGGAAATTAAATTTAAAAAAAAAAATATGGTTGCTGATCTGGCATACGTTTTATGTCTCTTGGTGTCTTTTGCTTAAAAAAACATGTAAAATCGTTGAGTGTTTGAAACTTTTTTTTCACACCTGCAAGTCATTTTGGTAAAGCAGGCTCACACTGCAGCATAGATTTCATCAGGTTTATATATAACTGACTGTGAGACACCAATAAGGAAAGATGATTCAATTTTTCCAGTCTCTTTGTTGCGGATTGTATTTTTTTAAATTCATGAATATGTAAAGTTATCCTACTGAAATTATCCTAGAATAGACCCAGCAAGACTTACTGAGTAATTAATTTTTCCTGCTAGAAGCTTTTATTGTAGCTTTAGCTTGTGCAGCTAGTTCTTCATTACCTTACTACTTTGATTCCATTTATTTACTAAGTTTTCATATTCTATGTGTCCCAGATCTCATCATAAAAGCCATAAAAAATGACTGTGTATGTGGGCAGCTGTCAGCATTAGTAAACTAATTGGTCAGCCTTCTGCCCTCAGTCAAATTTGAAAGGAAACTTGTAACTAGTAGTCACTGAAAAGAAGAAAGTTAGGGGTACTTTGGTTGTCTTTAAAAGAGTGTTAGCTTGGAATATGCCACAAGGATGCTAACAAACTGACTTTCCCTAACCAAGTTAATCCAACCTAGTACAAGACCAGCCTGAATAGTATCTTCTTATTTCCATTGGTTACCATTTCAAGAGTGATTAGAGAAGTCAGAAGGTCTCTAATGTGAACACTTAGGGGGATAAAGTGGAGAATAAGAGTTTTACGTACTATGAAATTATTTATACACCTTGCTTTATGGTGATCTGTCCAAATTTATATTTTTCTACATAGATTTTTCTTTTCTAAAATTTTTGTTCAGTTGGAGATTTTGACTAAATGTCTAGGAATTTCATACATTTCTTGTGGGTTTTTTTGTTCTTTTTTTTTTTTTTTAAATGAAGAAATCTGTACCACAAAGCTTTGCAAAATCTGCCATGTTGTTCTGTAAAAGTGGTGCAGGGATTACTACACCATAAAACTTTAGGTAGTAGTCTTTATGCCCCAAAATAAAATCAGGACAACCCATAAGGTGCTTTTCATGAGAACTCATTGAGACAAACAGACTTCTGCAGGGTACAAGTCAGAACATTTTAAATGAGGCTCCTGCTCATGGTCTTTTGGGGGAGATGATTTTTTTTTCTTTGAGAAAGTGTGGGAGCCAAGGAAGGTCATCCTTTGATCTTGAGAACCTAGCTCACTTTCCTGGATTCTGTGTTATAAACAACCCTGGCAGTCAAACTCAGCCTCAAGAAACTGAAGCAGTCACCAGTGCCCTTTGCGAGTGACAAAACTGCGAAGGTTTGTTCAAATCCAGGCTGTTCTGTGACGCCAGCAGCTGACTATGTTCTAAGGACATGGAAATCTATAGGAATACCCATTTTACATGCAGTATCATACTTTATAGTGGTACTTAAAAAGCTTCAGTTTTGATTGCTCAAAGCTTAATTTTAGAAAAAATAATGCTATCATTGGTATACATTTTTCTTCCCATTTGAGCTCAAACATTTCATAGAGAGTAATTTTCCTCTCTTTATTATTTTCTGAGTGAAGTAGATTGAGGATTATTTAAAGCTCACTCACTACAGAATGGAAAATGAATGTGACATAGCAGCAGTACTTGTGATAGTTTTGTGTCCCCATGCCTTGCATCTTATCAAGTTACATTTGTTAATAATTTTTAAATCTGCAATGGAGTAGAAATACGTACATCATATAATACTAAAAATCAAATCATTACATCTTTCTATTTAGTACCAAAATTAAATCATATCTTTAATGCATCAAATATAGATGATTACTAGAAGCAAATGGTTATACGGAGACATTAATTGTTTGAACTAATAACAATTTTTTTTCCACAAAGCCATGACGTGAGGCTATTGTAATGGAAAAATGTTCAAAGCTCTTGAAAGGCTGAAGGAAATTTTGTATGTCAACTTGACAATACTCTTGGCTAAAAGTTATAATGCACAGACATTAGAAAGAGGTTTGTTTTGTTTTTTTTTTTTTAAAAGGCCAGAAAAGAGAAAATATTACCTGACTAACTGCAGGCTAGAGCCTGGAGCTGTAGTTTTGGGGAGAAAAAAATCCTGCATTAAAATGCAAGCAAACAGAAAAACTTTAAGGATAGAAAGCAGTCAGTAAGGTCATTGATGATAATTTAATTAAATATCAGTTATAGAAGATGTTGTTGAACCTACTAAAAGATAATGTACATGTGAATAGAATTTAATTTATTTTTGTCCAGTTCTAGAGTTTAACTGAATTTCCTTCCAAATGTCAGAGCCATTTCCTGAAATAGGAAATTGCTTTTGGGAAACACCAATTACATATATGCAAATGCTTCTGGTAATTCAGAAAGCATTCATAGTTTATGTGTCACTCTGAGTTATGAAAGATAACTCGTATAAGACAACAGCTACAGGAGAAAACTATGACATTTTATTATTGTAGAGCATGCAATATTTTTGGCCATCTTTGAAGCGAACATGTTTTAAAGTTCTTCAACATAATACATGAGATCAAAAGTTTGGAAAACTTTAGTACTGGCTTTCTGGTGAGCAAAAACATTATTTACCATCCAGAATCCCTTTGGTGTGTGGAAAATGGATAGGGAAAGCTTGAGATGATGCTGGAAGAATGAGAAAAAGCTTTAGGCTCAGTCACGCTTTCACAGTGTTAATTGTAACTAAAAGTACAATTCTGATGTGAGTCACTCTGAAGTCAGAGTGATTGTGTATGGTATAAAGCATTAATTCAGAAAATGCGTTAAACACTTACTTTAGTACTTTCCTGGAATTGTGGCCTAACTGTGTGGCTTCATTGGGTGAGTATAACTAGAGATGATCAAAAGAGTTGAGGGAACAGTTTTCCATTGGCAAATGCAGTTTCACTTAAACTTGTATATCTGAAAGCTCTCACGTCAAGTATGTGATTATAAATGTTTTTTTTTTTAATTTTGTTGCAATGAAATTAAATTGTCAAAGCATTTTAAGTTATAATCTGAATTTTAGGGAGTTTTCACTATATTTTATTTTCTTTGGCATTTAGAATGCAAAGAGAGTTCAAAATGACCGAAATGCACATGGAACATGTTTTTGAACTTACTGAATTTGGTGCAACATAGGGTAGAGAAAGAGTGGTTTTGGTTTCCTCATATGTATTTGTACAAGCAATTGAATATAGAAAGCCAGGAGTGTGTTACTGTAGCTGTAAAACCTTTATGCCTTCAGATTAAAGTTGTTAAAATAATAGAATCATAGGAAAATTCAGGTTGGAAAGTACTTCAGGAAGTAATCTAGGCCAAGTAAAACTTGCTCCAGTTGATCAAAGGGTGCTTGAACCTGATACGGTATTCTCAGTGGGGTCTTATCCTGGGTAAATCCATCCAGACTACATGGAAAATACCTTTGCTAACAGGACACTGATGAAATACCTTCTTCTGCTTGTACTTCACAGTTAAGAAGGAGTTGGAAAAGATTTGGTATTTCTTTTGAAAAATCCATCATTGGGGCTTCATTGCTTTATCGTGAGTCATTACTTTCCATCGAGTCGGACTGCATGCAAGGTAATAGAAAGGCTGGAAATAATTTTGGGATTAAGAGAGAAAATCTCTTTTTATGTATTTCATAGACAACTTCTTATATGTCTTTCTGTAGCTACAGCTAAGGGAAACCCATATTACAGAGGCTTCTTCATTAGAAACTGCCGAATGACAAATGCTTTTTGTCTTCTGACTTTTGTTTTAAGCACAACAAGCTGCTGGATAAAGTGTCATAATCATAAAGCAGAAGAGTGGGTTTGCAAATGGGGAGGTTATTTTCAAACAGAAAAGTGGAAATGGAAGGAAAAGGTGTTGGTTACTGTTTTCCTTCCTTGTAACTAGGTATTACAGCACCTTCATACTGGGTTTAATAAACATCATTCATCCATTAGCAACTCTCTTGTCCATTATTGGTTAGACATTTTTCTACTTCGCTGGGGGCATGTTAATGCAAATAGAACATTGTGGTACCTGCAGATGAAGACTCTTGGCTTTTTACAGTAAAAATGGGAAGAGTATCTCATGTTAAATATTTTTTTCAAGGCAACGATAAGTCTTTTTTTCAAAATTTTACAGAGCCCCCTATAGAATGCACATTCATGCAGAGGACCTCAGTGTTTCCAATCTCTTTCTAAGTGAGTTAGGTACTACTTGTACTAAACCATTTGTTCAGAAAACTTTATTGATTTGCCATTGCAAGGGGAATGATCCTCTGATTTTTATTTTAGTCTCACTTTGCAGCACATATGAGATTATTCTGGGAAGTAGTTAGTTCCATTATCTGTGCAATGAAGGTGACTCAATATTCCTTTACAGCTCTAGTGGGATGTTACGTGGTTAAAATCATGAGTGGGTTTATCAGTAAGGATGAGGGCTGTGTAATGAGAAAGTGGTTGTATGCCGGTGCAGCCCTGAAAACAGATGACAGCTGGTTCCTCTTCTCAAAGTACATGCCGATTTCTTAACTACTTAAATTTTCTTCAGTGAAATCTATACCAGCTTATGATTATGGAGACATTCAGATCCATTTCTGATTCCATTATTGTAGAGGGGGCAAGAGACACTATGCCCTGCAGACCCCGTAGGAGTTAAACATTCAAACTTTGAGTGCTGCTGAATCCTAATTAGATGAATCTTCATTTTGTAATTATTTCTTTGCCCCAATGTGTGAGTTACAATAACAAATCTTGATCTCTTTAATGGAAGCAGATTTTTGTTTATGGAAAGTTATTCACTACTTACTGTTTCTATATTCAGTCTAATTGAGATGAAAGACTTTGTATCTGTAATTACAATTCCCCTGAGATTATTCAGGCTAATGATTTATAGGTAATTTAAGCATTAGATTTGTAGCTTAAACAAGAAATTATTTAATGTGATCTGCATAGCGTGGCAGTCTTTGTGGGAGCTTTCCTACAAGCTGTTTTTACAAATGCATACTGATGATTGACATCTAAAAATGTTTTTCAAGGCTTCATGGTCCAATTAATTAGCTAGTATTTTGGTGAGTTTGGGTTGCGGTAGAAAATGGGACCTATGGCATAAACAGATACTATGAACTAGGTTTTAGTCTTTGAAATGATTATTGATGAAATATAGTTGCGAACTATATTTCAGTCACTAAGGTCACAGCAGGCTGTTCTTATTTGGATGACTTGAATGAGCTGTTTCAGAAGGCCATTGCAGAAATGTCATGCATTCTGCTTTACTCAGGAAGCTATATTTTTCAGTTTCATGTGTGATGACTAGGGTTTTTGCTACACATTCAATAAAATGTCATTAAAATATTTGTGATGGAATTGTCTCCAAACTGTGCCTAATTTTGTCCTGTTCTTGATTTATTTTTTTCTCCCTCTCCATGTGTCAATATGGTTGGAAAAGATCATGGTTTAGGCAGATACAGTATTTCAAATTTAGTAGATACTAGTATATTTAATTATTTTATAGGTGCTATTATTATCCTGCCATGAAATGATCAGTATTCTGTATGTCTTTAAAAAAGTATTTTCTGCAGCATCTTCCAATCTTTGGTGTTTCTTTGTATAATTCTAATTAATTCTAATTTACAAAATAGTTATAAATTTAGTTACAGTGGCTGTAAGACAATGTTGATTGTGATTGTACTTTGTTCTCAATTTATTTTTTTCTTGTTAATCATGCCGAGTTTAAACTTTCTATGTCATTGACCTAAGTAGGTGAAATAAATAGGTACATTTAAGAATGAGGATATTCTTGAAATACAATTATGATATATAAAGTATATTAACTTTTCTTTTAGCAACAAACCCCAAAATCCTAGCTGAAAGTCCAATGAAGAGAAAGAGTTTCTAATGAGGATTTCCTCAGGCAAATGTAAGATAGTAGTTGGTACAGTCCTGTATTTCTGTGGAGATGGTAATGTTTTACTGTGTACCTCTCTTAACTACTGGCGGATGACTGAAGCTAAAGCAAGTTTCTCTTAAATTGTCCCTTTCTCGACAGTGGTTTTTCTTCAAGGTGAAATAGATTGTGCTTGATATCACAACTATCATTTTATATGTCTGTAATATTGTAAAAAAGCATCATATTTAGTCTATAATGTTGGCATGATAAGATTGCAACAAAGCTTGTTTTAATGACTGTTGTGGTTTAACCCCAGCCAGAACTAAGCACCATGCAGCCGCTCACTCACTGCTCCCCCCCCCCCCCCCCCCC
>NW_010972608.1:740324-751595 GCF_000737465.1 Haliaeetus leucocephalus
CAAAACAAACCCCCCGCCCCCCCCCCCCCCCCCCCCCCCCCCCCCCCCCCACCCAGTGGGATGGGGGAGAAAATGGGGAAAAGAAGCAAACCTTGTGGGTTGAGATAAGAACAGTTTAATAGAACAGAAAAGAAGAAACTAATAATGATAACACTAATAAAATGACAATAGCAATAATAAAAGGAATGGATATGCAAGTGATGCACAATACAATTGCTCACCCCCTGCAGATCGATGCCCTGTTAGTCCCCGAGCGGCGATCCCCCCGCCCCCACTCCCCCAGTTCCTATACTAGATGTGACGTCCCATGGTATGGAATACCCCATTGGCCAGTTTGGGTCAGGTGCCCTGGCTGTGTCCTGTGCCACCTTCTTGTGCCCCTCCAGCTTTCTCGCTGGCTGGGCATGACAAGCTGAAAAAGCCTTGACTTTAGACTAAACACTACTTAGCAACAACTGAAAACATCAGTGTTATCAACATTCTTCGCATACTGAACTCAAAACATAGCACTGTACCAGCTACTAGGAAGACAGTTAACTCTATCCCAGCTGAAACCAGGACAACAGCATAGTTGTCTAACCCATGTTGAAACAAGTGCAATAGTGCACTATGACAGCTTCTGATTAAAAATGTTGATTAATCCCATTTCTGACTTCCTTCTGTGGACAGTCATGGGAATTTACTGAAACCTCTCACATTTCTTATTTCTGATTTTTCTAGAGGGGAACTGTGCCATGAAAACATTGGTCAATGTAACTATTTACAAAAATGACTGTGAAATTCATTTGAATCAATGGATTAACCAATGATAAAACTAAATCCTTTTTTATATCACTTTTGCACTTCTACACAAGTGCTTAGAAAAAAAATCTATTTGGTTAACACCTTTTTTTTTTTCCTAATCCAAGACCATTATCTTCTATGTTAGGAAGAATAACATGTAAGTGAAAAAAACTGCTTAACATTTACCTAAGATACTGTGTTTGTAACACAAAAGGTCCTATTTTCTACTGATTGCATTTTTTAATTTTTCTGTCCACTCCCTCCTGCCCCCCAAAGGGGGATTAATTCTATTCCCCATGTCTATACATGAAATCAGACTGGGCTCTACCTTACTGTGAAGTCTATCCTGCAGAGTGATGTTCAGATAAGTCTAAATGATTAAATGAAATACTTTAACAATTCACAGTGTACTAATTCATTTTTACAAAGCAACATACTTGAATAGTTGCTGTCACTGCAATATTGTGAGAGCAAATTGATTTGTTTATTGATGTCCCTTTCCTATGTACATCACTCATTTTTTTCTGCTTTCCTCTTTTGCTAGTGTACATGTAAACAGCCCCAGTTTAAGCTTATGCATTCATTCTGAGGCCAAAAAGAAGCTGAGGGAAATTGACAGGGAAGGGATTGGAATTGAAGTCTCCTGAGCCCTACCCATGACCTATCATGCCTTCTTTTTAATTTCCTAAAATGCTTCAGATAGGGTAGGGAACAAAACTATTTTAAACACCTAGATCTTACAATACATTTCATATCTTTTCTGGGATATCTTTATTTCTTAAGATTGCCCTCAGTATTTCTTTATCTGCTAGCCCAGGGTATGTGTACAGAGTGATTTTGCCTTGAGATAGAAGGTTGGTAAAAAGTCTTTATGCTTGCTGGATGTCGAGGGGGCAAGAGACTCTATGGCTTGATGAGGAAGACTGCTTTATATATAGGAAAAAATGTAGTGCAGACAGAGCTGGCTGGGGAGACCATATGGGATCCTCAGATGTGATCCAATAACTCTGTCATTCATCTAAATAACTAAAGCAGCACTGTTGCCCTGGCTTTTAATGAGTGATTCAGATATCCTGCCCCTGGGCATTTTATCTCTGTAGAGCAGTTTTTGGTCTCTGTATGGCAGCAGTATATTTCACCCTTAGATAGCTATCCAGATGCTTTCATGTACTTGGAGGTTTAAACTGGTGACAGGCATTGTTGCTTGAGAAATTATGCATTATTATTTTTATTGGGTTCAGTGAAGTACTTGATAAAAGGTTTGCTCAAGTGACTATCTACGTGGCTGCTGCTTTCTTTTACGCTGAAGAAACTGTGCCAACTGAGAAAAAAGAACCTTTTATAAGAAGGTACAAAAGCTGATGATGTCTGTGTTACCAGCTGTTCTTGGTCAGGTTATATTTATTATTAACAATAAATTGGTTCTTCATAAAGCCTGAATGACAAATGACTACTGAGGACGAGGAGAGAAAATGTGGTTGTTATGAACTGAATACAAACAAAGAAATTAATCACCTTGTTACTCTTGGTCATTTTAGAAAAAACTTTTTGCTAACATTTTATGGCCTACAAAAAGAATGTTCATATGGATGAAAACCTGATCTTTTTTTGGCTTGATTTTCATATAGCAAAGTCAGCATATCCACTTCCTGATTAAAAACCTGCTGTTTTTCAGAGACAGTAATGACAAGAAAAAAAAATGCTTTGTTTGTTTGATTTAGGAGGAGTAGGAAAAACTGTACTACTATATGAGTATCCAACCGCATTACCATCATCTAAGAACTCCAAAGTTTAGTCATATGTACTCCCCATATTCATTTAGTATTAGATTTGGGAAGAAATATACTGTTCTGCTGAAGCTTTTCTTGTTTCCATGGAGATTTTCTTGAGCGGAATTTGACACCTAGCTTTGGGAATTGCACTAGGGAAGATTTAAATTAATTTCTATTTATTGTCTTAATACCATTTCTGAAAACAAAGCTTTAGTGCAGTGCTAGTAAACAATCGCTTCCCCCCCCACCCTGCTGCTGTTCTGCATTACACTATCTGCCTTGTTCTGCCGCCTTCCAGTGCAAACTAACAGCTGCTGCATTGTTCACTTCATTATTTTTTTTGGTACAAATTGTTTTAGTAGTAGATTAAATATTACTCAAGAAACTTGCAAGTCTTTCAGAAATTTTCATGGGCATGTTTCCTGCCGTGGTTTAACCCCAGCCAGCAGCCACTCGCTCACTTCCCCCCTACCCAGTGGGCTGGGGGAGAGAATAGGAAAAAAAAAGAAAAAAAAAAAAAGTAAAACTTGTGGGTTGAGATAAGAACAGTTTAATAGGCCAGAAAAGGAAGAAAATAATAATGATAATTATAACAATAATAAAATGACAATAATAATAATAAATTAATCGGAATATACAAAATGTGATGCACAATGCAATTGCTCACCACTTGCCAACCGATGCCTACTCAGTTCCTGAGCAGCTATCTGCCACCCCCCCACCCCGGCCAACTGCCCCCAGTTTATATACTGGGCATGGCATCACATGGTATGGAATACCCCTTTGGCCAGTTTGGGTCAGCTGCCCTGACTGTGTTCCCTCCCAACTTCTTGTGCCCCTCCAGCCTTCTTGCTGGCTGGGCATGAGAAGCTGAAAAATGCTTGACTTAATCTAAACACTACTTAGCAACAACTGAAAACATCAGTGTGTAATCGACATTCTTCTTATACTAAATCCAGACCATAACACTATACCAGCTACTAGAAAGAAAAGTAACCCTTTCCCAGCCAAAACCAGGACATTTACTTTTTTATTTTGAAAAAAACCCAAACTAAACCAAAACCCCCAACACTTTGCCTTCAGGTTTAAGACAGAATTGGGCTTTAAAAGTAAAATGCTGCTTATACCCACATAAAATACCTCATTGTCTCTTTAAAAATTTCCTTTACTTATTATAAATTCTTTGTTTTACCAATTGCAAAAGGAATAAAATTTAGAATAATTTCCTTAACCAGTTTTGTTTGCTTTTAATGGGTAAATATTGTCTTGAACAAAACATGTATTTAGTGAAGTAAATTTTTAAAAATTATTTTTGAAGGAAAAGTTGTAAAGGAATTCTGTGTATTTTACGTCAGACATTTTTGGTGTCTGATAGCTTTTTGGGGAACTGTTGCAAAAAAAGTAGCAATTGTGAAAGGGAGTCAAACCTGATGATACCATTTTTTTTATTCCTAATCCAGAACTCAAAACTTCTGGGATGACTAAGAACTTGAACTTTTGTACTGTATCACCTGAGATAAAGGTCCAGTTCAGAGCTACATTTATGACATTAATCCATATAGAAAGTGGGCCCAGTTCTCCTCTTAATAATCAGTTGTCTGCCCCAATCATCTGTCTAAGCCTCAGTGAAAAAAACAGCTAGAATTTCTATGCTATTGATCCATTTGTTGTGAAGCTAACAAAAATCCCTTTTGCTCTTATGGAGATCAAAACAGGAATAAGTTGGAGCTACATGGACCAGGGAAGAAGCAGATGGATGCAGAGCTTGTCCAGTATGATGGGGGAGATATAATCCTTGTTATGAGGAATACTGGGACTGATGCTGCTGAGAGCCATGCAAGACCTAGTAGGGAAGCTGATATGTCATGAATTACATTACTACTAGGAGATGGTATCTTCTGAACTGTTCTTTCTTCTGCTTTTTCTCTCTGTTTTGAAAGAGAAAAGTGAACAGATTTCATGAAAGATGTGCTTAATTTCCTCCTGGTATTTTCAGTCATAGACCTCAGGAATCATAGACCTCAAGCTTGTTTCATTCCTTTTGTAATGTTGGTTGAGCATATGGAAGCTCTCTGTAAAACTTGTGCTATCTTGTGTTTTCTTCGTATTTAGTATTAATTCATTTAGGATTATTGACTTTGTTGCTGTCTTAATGAGGTTTAAAGAAGAAAATTAGAAAATCAGCTGACTAACAGAAAGGAGGATTTTGCACCTGTATGAATGATATTAAAAGCGATACTGTCACCATAAAAAACAAAGCAAAACCCCCACTTTTCTTCAAAAAGCTTTTTCTCTCTATTGGTAAAATGACACTTAGGAATACTAACACTAAAAATGATTAGAAGGTACTACCCACCCTCAAACAAAAACAAGCATAGATGTGGTCTGCACAGCTTTTACTACTTGATATCCCCCTGCCTATGGACTGCATCTTTACAAGAAAGTATGTTGGTTCCCCTCTTTGCTGAGGAAGCAATGGTTTTGTGTTTATACTTGAACAAGAGCCCACTATGCTATACAATGGAGACCTTACTTTTCTTTCACCCATTTTTACTGCTATGTTTCTTGTGGTCCTCCAGCTTTTCACTTACTTTGTTTCTGTGATTGTGCTGGGCGTAAAAGTTTGTTTTTTGTTTTTGTTTTTTTTTCCTCTGCATATCTTTCTTTTACTTTTTTTACATTAACATAGTTGCTAGGGTTACAAGTAGTTTGGGAAGAGGAAGGCATGTTTATGAAAAGGCCATTGACCTTGTTTTTATTTGGTGGAACTCATAGCTAAGATCAGATCTGTCACTGATCTCAGCACTTAAAGCCTTCCTCATTTCTTCACCACTGTCTTCATCCTCAGAACTGTAAATCAATATGCTTTGATCTAAACATAAAAGCCTGGGAGGCTTATGTTGTGGATATCTTCCCCCATGCCTTGCTTCATTCAGTTCTATTGCTAAATCTGGTCTAAAGAAATCAAATGCAATACTGAACTGACAATTAATAGCTCTGCTCAAAACTGCCAGAAAGTAATTTCTAAGAAAGTTTGAAACAAACTTTGCATTGTACCTTTTTTTTTGGTCCTTCTTTTTAGTACTACACTTAGGATATGCAAGTAGCTTTTTGGAAGAAGCAAAAAGTATCTGAGCTAGGAAGTTTAAATGCTTTTTCCTTAATTAAAACTTGAATTTTCTGAGGAATAATAATAAAAAATATTCAAAGGAATCTGGAGCAATATGTCTCAAAATGTTGAAGAATTCTAAGGAACAGAAGTGTTTTGTCAACTGTACCAATTTTGACCATCTGGAGTAAGCTTGTAGCTACAACAAAATACAGTTGCCTCCTGTTTTTGCAAAAATCAATTTTTAAGCTTTTCAGTGTCATGTTAGTTCACTTCTACAGACTGGTACTGAGTGACGTATCATCTCATTTGGTTGCTATTGCATAGTAAGCATTAGTATATTTTTTTTTCTTTTATTCAAAGTCTGGACCGCAGAAAAATAAATGTGAAAAAAGTTACTTTTTGCTAAGATTTGTGAAACTATTATGGTATACAAAATGAACATTTAATGAGAGAGGCCTAGTACTTCTCAGGAATTTTATACTGCAGCTTTTTCTGCCAAAATGAGAAAAGTCTTTTGCCAAATTAGCTGCTGCAGGCAGCTAAAATTTTGAAGTGTCATTGAGACAATATCTGTGAGTTCATCAGTGTCTCTTCTGTTGAAAAAAAAAAAAATCAAGTTCAATCCTTCCTAGCTACTTCATCTGGAAACTGCTAACGTAATGGGGAAAGGGGACAGTTGGAACCCCTTAGCTACATGGGGTTATAGCTAAAAAATCTGAGTAGTTCTTATCCTTCTATTTCCCTTGTTGTTGGTTCTTCACTTTCACCTTCTGTTTGTTAACACCTCAACTGTGTTAAATGTAAATACCTCCAAATTCCAGATTGAATGCAATGTTGATTTTAATAGCTGAGAATTGAAAAGCAAATTTTTAGGGGATAAGGGTAAAAAAGGATCTTAACTGAATCAGCTAAGCTATCACTGAATATGAAATCTGTTTTACAGAAATGATTTAGAGCACTAGGGTTTTGTTTCTGAGTTCTTCCAGTGGGCCAATACTTAAAAAATAGTTTTTATCTTTTGAAATGCAAAATTATGCTAGTCAGAAAATTACAAAATTGAGATCTTACTTAGAGTGCCAGTTTTGTATGCTTCATCAAACAATCATGAAATTTCAAATGGTTGATGGGTTTGTTCTTTTTTTCCACTGGGTTTTTCAGTCTTTAGACTTCATATTCTAAAGCTCTTTCTACAAAATAAGGGCTTGAAAATTAATTTTCCTTCAGAATGATTAAGATTTTAATCTAATTCTAAAAGTTAGGGATTAAAGCATTTAAACATGTATCTGAATTTTTACTATGGTGTTGCTGACACTACAGTTTTATTTTATATTGACTACAGCATAGTCAATAATTTTAGTCATGCCTTGAAAATGGAATGTGATTTTTGTGACTGTAGGCTCAAAAGTGAGCACCTGTGGGAAGCTCTTTGTGTTATGGCCAGTCTGGAAAACATGGGAGCCAAACTACCATTCTCCAGGTTTCATGTTTTGTCTAGCTGTTATCCAAACTGCATTCTCTTTCTCAAAGATATCAAATTGCTTTTATGCACCAATAACCTAAACTACTTCTGTGTTTTCCAAGATGCCAGGAATCCTCAATGTCTATTAATCAGCTCTTACAAACCTGTGGTTTCTTGTAATTGATTCTGTAAGGCAATGATGTGGTTTGAATAGAGAATTTTGCATCATATTGGAAAATAAAAATGTGTAGGAAACAGAAAATTGTTATTTTGGGTTGAGTTTAAAATAAGTAGCAATAACTCTGCCAGTTGGAATAAACTAAGGAGACTTCTTGAAAGAGCAAAGCTTTTTCCTGTGTAACATGTTATAATGTTGTGAGTTAGTCATTAAATAACTCATGTCTTCAGCATTAGAACAATAAGCATGGCTATGTCTGGGAGCTCAGCTCCTGTGACAGAAAGATATCTTATTTCTGATTGTTTGCCATATAGGGACAGCTCATCCGTCACAAATTGTTTGTTTGTGACACTGTCCTGGTATTTTCAGCTGTGAAAGCTTTTATATGACCTACTGTAGTAACACCTTATCCTGAGGAATGTGGCTATATGGAAAAAATTTTATTCTCATAAATACTTCACACAAAAAGAAATCTGGCGTGGCTACTGAAGCCTATTGATTACTCAGGATTTATCTCAGTATAACTGAGAGCTGATTTTGACCTACTGTTTTATGGTTTTAGGCTTATATCTATTAAAAAAAATAATTTTTAGATGTTATATAGCTTTCTGTTTGTTAGTTGAGGTAGAATTTAAATATAACTAAACAACTGTTACAAACACATTTTCCTGTGCAAGTCCTACAACAGTTAATATCTGATCATTTGCTGAAAAACAGCAGTGAATGAAGCCTGGCAGAAATGTGGTTTTAAAGTAATGTTCTACCTGGGGAGGAAAAAAAGCTATTTCTGTTAATTGCATCTTTGCAATTGAAATTTACTGAAAAGCATGGCAATCTAATATACATAGAGAAATATTTTAATTTCCTACCCTCAACAATTATGTATAAATGATTTTCCATTTAAAAGTAAAAATAATCAAATATTTCTGAGTGTCCTGGTTTCAGCTGGGATAGCGTTAATTGTCTTCCCAGTAGCTGGTACAGTGCTATGTTTTGAGTTCAGTATGAGAAGAATGTTGATAACACACTGATGTTTTCAGTTGTTGCTAAGTAATATTTAGTCTAAAGTCAAGGCTTTTTCAGCTTGTCATGCCCAGCCAGCGAGAAAGCTGGAGGGGCACAAGAAGGTGGCACAGGACAGAGCCAGGGTATGTGATGTCACATCTAGTATAGAAACTGGGGGGAGTGGGGGCGGGGGGAATCGCCCCTCAGGGACTAACTAGGCATTGATCGGTGGTTGGTGAGCAATTGGACTGTACATCATTTGTATATTCCAATCCTTTTATCATTACTGCTGTCACTTTATTAGTGTTATCATTATCATTATTAGTTTCTTTTTATATTCTATTAAATCGTTCTTATCTCAACCCAGGAGTTTTACTTCTTTTCCCCATTTTCTCCCCCATCCTACTGGGTGGGTGGGGAGTGAGTGAGCGGCTGCGTGGTGCTTAGTTGCTGGCTGGGGTTAAACCACAACACTGAGATAACCTGACTTTTGTGTACTCAAGGACTGCAGGAGCTAAACATGGTCCACGTCAGTTTGTCTGAAATTATCAGTCAGGTTTTGGATTTTCATTCCAAGTCAGAACAACCAGAGTTCTAAAAGTTCCTACTAAGGATTTTTCTGGGTTTTATTATTAACTTCTAAATCTATGTAAAATAAGCATGAACTGAATTTTAGATATTTTCTGGGTTTTTTTATCTTGCCCACTGGTGATTGGGAACTAAAGCACCTCTATTGTGACAATCTCAGCCTAAGACTAAACAGCTGTTCCTTGGCCTCAAAGGAAAGAAGGTGTGTTTTCCTGTCAAGAAATATATAATGAACCATCACCATTTCTAGGAAGACTTTTCACTTTCCTAGGATTTGTTTTTTTAATTTTTTTTTAATTATTGTAGGAAAACTGCTTTAAGAAATACAAGGAGAAAAAACAGAAATAAATACTCTCCATTTTCATGTTGCTTGTGTATTTCATGCTATTTTGTTACAATAAAAAAACTACCTTGATTCTTCCCATTGTAAAAGGAATGGTGACATTCTCTTTGGTTTTAATCTTAGCAGCAATGTGAACACTGAGTATTTCTGGCTGTTGTGTTCTTTATGTGACAGGTCTATGGATTAAACTAGCCAATTAAGCAGGAAGGTTGTTTTAGTTGCCTTTTTTCTTTGCATGAATGCAATTTAAAAAATACAGTGGTTTTCAAAATGTCACTTCGTGATTAGTGCCTTGTTATATTAACATCACTGTGGCATGTACTTGCTATTTCTATTGAATACAAATATATTAGGACACAATAAAACGGCAACTGTTTTATAGGAACTTAGTAAATGTATGCATTGTGTAAAATGCAGTTTGTTGCATGGTAGAAGTGAAAATGTAGACACGGGTAGTATAAAATATATCATTAAATAGGTTGTGCCGTATTAAATTCAAACAGATTAAATGCAGTAAGAGTCATAACAGGAAGAATAATAGTATGTGTAATACTTATTGCAGAACTAAGATACTAATGCTAAATGTGAGAACCTGTGTGTATGACTGCTTCTCAGCATAGCAGGTCAGTATGAAGGTCCTTAGCTGACACACTTTCATGTGGCTCAGGTGTTGGTGATTGTTACAGCTTTCATATCAATTTGCATGTTACAATAACTTTTATATTTTATTTTTTTAATTGCTTATCAGTGTTCATAACCCAGTTAAGGGAAACTACAATAGTATTTAATCTGATAACATCTTTCTGGTAATTAATTTTTTTATATTATATCAAAATGACTGAAAATAATTTTAGTAATTTTCTGTTTATTTCTGCTCTCCTGGAATCTAATAATGAAAATGAAAGCTTTATCCTTTTCAACTGTAACCCACTAGTTTACAATTAAAGGCCTTTTACAGTTCAACCCAGTTCAATTGACTTGCTATATTAATACCAAACCTGAAAATTAAAGTATTTTAAAAAATTTGAAACTTCATTATTTATCTATTGAGGATTAAATAAGGAAACAAAAGGATATAGAGAAGAAAAATCTTTTACTGTTTTCATAATGACATTATCCATTTTAAGTATGAGAAAAAGTTGATTAAAACCTATGTTGTAAAATGTCCTTCATGCAAATTGAACAAGCAATGGAGGAAGCTGATGATTTTATTATGGCTAGATGGAAGGAACAATGACGAATAATGAACAACTCCTACCTTTTTTAAAAATTTTTTTTTAAGAAATATTTGCTTATAAAAACAAAATCTGAGTGATCTATTTATATTTGTCAGATAAATGAGCATCAATCCACATGAGAAATCATTAAAAAACAGCTTAATATCTAAATAAGCTGAATCTCAGACAACTACCTCAGCACATGCCTAACATAAATCTTCTTACAATGGTATAACAAGTTGGGATTGAGATATGTAATTGTCATTGCTTGTCCTAACTGTTGTCTTGAAGTCAGAAATAAAATTTTAGATTCTTCTGTATTGTAGCTATTCTGTATGTTGTAAGTATAGGTTCATAGCATAATTTATGTTGGAAGCAACCTCAAGGGGTCTCTTGTACAGCCTTGTGCTTAAAGCAGGGTGAGCTATGACTTCAAATCAGATTGCTTAGGGCTTTATTTGGTTGGGTCTTGAAAGCTTCCCAGGGTGGAGACTGCACAACCTCCCTGGGCAACCTGCTCCACTGCCTGACTGCCCTTGTGGTTAAAGCTTCTCCTTATATTCAGTCTGATCATTTATTGTTTCAAGTTATCACTGTTGTCACTTGTCCTCACACCATAACACCATACACCACTTTGAAGAGCCTGGCTCTCTTTACAGTAACCTCCTAGTGGGTATTGAAAAGTTGCTATTTGATTCCCCCTGAAAATTTCCCTTCTTCAGTCTGAATAAGACCAATTTCAGGCAAAAGAGTTTGCTTTGTTTTTTTTCTATTTTCTCAGTGCTT
This sequence comes from Haliaeetus leucocephalus, assembly GCF_000737465.1. Taxonomy (NCBI): domain Eukaryota; kingdom Metazoa; phylum Chordata; class Aves; order Accipitriformes; family Accipitridae; genus Haliaeetus; species Haliaeetus leucocephalus. The sequence continues at coordinate 751,568 of NW_010972608.1, forward strand.
TACCTCCCCCCCCCCCCCCCCCCCCCCC
>NW_010972608.1:751605-778700 GCF_000737465.1 Haliaeetus leucocephalus
CCCCCCATGTTGATTTAATAGGTCTCTGAAAATTTGTTCACAGTAGTGGTAATTAATATTATTAATGTACTATTCTTAGAATCTGGGTTGATTGCAGTTCCTATGCGATATTGATAACTTTTGTAGGAATATCTTCTGAAAGGAGAGTTAATTCCAAATTAGCAAATCAAAAAGTTATCTTTTATTATTCTTCCAATTCATCTGTATATGTGGCTTAGTGTATTCCACTATGCTTGTTTTTTGTAATGCTTTCAAGTAGCATAATAAACTCAGTTTGTGCCATGTGATTATAAATATTACAGGAGATAAACAAAAAAACCTATTTCCAGAATGGAAAGTAGGAAAAGTTGTTGACTTTTGAAATTAAGAGTTATACTTTTCTTATTCCTCATGATATAGAAGCAAGCAACTAAAGTAAATCCTGAAACTTCAACAAAATTAACTTCTGTGGTTTTCTTATTAAGATTAGAAATGAAAAACCTACTCCTTAAATTTATACGTTGATGTGGTCTCTACCTCAGGATCTTCAAAAGGAGGTAGCTGTTTATATATATAATCTCAGCTTTGCTTGTCGTTTAGTTTTTCATTTCTTTGTGATTCTTCTAAATGACAAATATTTGCCAGTGTGGGGGTGGGGGAAGTCTCCTAAGGGATTTGGAACTATTCTCCTGGGATATATCCACATGCGTCTGTTGTAATTTTTCAAAATATATTGTTGTATACAGATTGCAGAATAATAATCCTTTCCTTTTCTGCAGCATCTTTTAGAGATTTCAGAGCGTGTTGCAATTAAGCTACAGTACATTCCTTTAGAGCAGTTGGTATTATGTGTATTTTAGAGATAAGTTTCATAAGAAGTGAATGGGAGGATGAGAAACAAAGATGCAGATTTCTTCTGCACTTCAGCTCTTTTGGGCACAGAAGAGGTTTGGGGAAACCAGGAAGAGGTCACAGACTGTATGCTGGTTCCTGGGGGAGGTTTGAAACTGTAAATATCATGAAGCTCAGTAATTACTGAGGCTTCTGTATAAACTGTATGGCAATGAACACTTCAGAACAGTTAGTGGACAGTTAAGCAATAGGAAGTGTCTGGTATAAGCTCCTTGCCCACTTCCCTTCTGTAGTGAAAGGAGTGAAGTACAGACTTCCAGAAGTCTCATCCTTTCCTATCTCTCTCCTTAGCCTGTAGACAGAACCTAGACAAGTGGCCTATAAGAGATGCCTGGGAGTTTAAATGACTAAAGTTATCGGATGCACAGCTGCTCCTTCTAGTGTAGGCAAAAGCAAGTGTAGATAAAGGTGAAGGCACTGATCCATGACCATGCTTAGGAAGGCTGAGGCTGAGTATTTTGTGTTGCATCCAAATTAGGAAAAACTCCAAAACTTTACAATATGAAAAACAAATACCTTAAGGCAGATTCTCATCTTGCAATCTATAAAACTGGACTAAGGGCTTTAATAAGGGCTTCCTATGCTTATGACTTTGCAGCACTCCTATAGGTGTGCCAGTCCTGTTGTTTGGTGAGGCCTCTGCTGAAAACTGTGTACAGAATCTCTGATGTTGAACGTTGAAGTGGCCCTTTGAGGAATCCAGCTGTAGCAGTGTGACTGACATGACTTTATAATACAAAGTACACAAGATTAGAGATGAGCCATGCTCAAATCAGGACTATTTTGTGAAACTGGTGATTCTCTGGTGTATAAAGAGAAACAAAACTTTAACTACCATTTTTGTTAATTCTTCAGAAACTGCCCTGTGTCTAAGGTAGCCTAAGCTAACTGCCTCCTATAGGACTTCCATTATGGCTTGGTATAAAAATTAAAGAAGGCAGGGAACTGTGAGGACTTCCAGACCAAGGCAGAGTTTGGCAAAGGTAAATCCAAAAGTCATGATGTAACAGAATACGAACAAGTTCCTCTTCTTGGCTGTCAAAGGACCAGCTCCCAGATCTCAAGGTGACCTGAGCCTGGACAATTTCTTGTCATGGTATTAATTTTAGACTTTGTAGGCAGATAGCTTGGATGTAGATTGTCTTTTAGTACCTCCCAGAATATAGTCTTAACTGCTTATTTTGAAATTAAGATACTGGCTCCTTAAAATTCCTCTGTAGGCTAAGTATACCTAATACTGGAATCTCGTTATAATCTTTCTGGTTTACCATTGAAAGCTTAAAGAGTTTAATTTGCAGAATTTGTAACAGTGTGTGCAGCTCCATGTACGGTAGAGTCAATGTTGCAACCATAACCCTGTATGCCTTGTTCATGTGAGTACTCTCACATGAAAATATCACTGTAACTATTTGCATGAGAGAGAATGAAGTGTAAGTACAGAGTTACAAAGTAGGGACTTCTGGCCAGATAATCTTTAAGTTTCCATAGATGTGGACTGGCAGCTAATGGGAATTTCAAAAGAACTTTGGCAATGAAAATAATCCTTGAAAACTCTAAGCACCCAAATACCTTTGAAACTCGCCCTTTTTTGGTCTGTATGTGATGTGCTATTGTCGTGGTTTACCCCCAGCCAGCAACTAAGCACCACGCAGCCGCTCACTCACTCCCCCCCATCCAGTGGGATGGGGGAGAAAATTGGGGAAAAAGAAGTAAAACTCCTGGGTTGAGATAAGAACGGTTTAATAGAACAGAAAAGAAGAGACTAATAATGATAATGATAACACTAATAAAATGACAACAGTAGTAATAAAAGGATTGAAATGTACAAATGATGCGCAGGGCAATTGTTCACCACCCGCCGACCGACACCCAGCCAGTCCCTGAGTGGCGAATCCCTGCCCCCCCACTTCCCAGTTCCTAAACTAGATGGGACGTCACATGGTATGGAATACACTGTTGGCCAGTTTGGGTCAGGTGCCCTGGTTGTGTCCTGTGCCAACTTCTTGTGCCCTGGCTGGGCATGTGAAGCTGAAAAATCCTTGACTCTAGTCTAAACACTACTGAGCAACAACTGAAAACATCAGTGTTATCAACATTCTTCGCATACTGAACTCAAAACAAAGCACTGTACCAGCTACTAGGAAGACAGTTAACTCTATTCCAGCTGAAACCAGGACAGCTATACTGGATGTTGCATATATTTCACCTTGCATATTTAAAAGAGGAACAATATGCGTATTTAAAACTATATTATTTCATTCAATTTTTGTCTTTGAATTCTTCCAACATTATCCAAAATTTGGGTAATGATTTTACTGCAACAGTAGCAATAGCTTTTTATCTCAGTCTAAATTAAGGAGGCTCACATTAAATTTCACATGCACTGTACATTATTAATTAAAAATAAAGGTCCATTCATTAGAACGAAAGGTCATTAATGTAATTGTTGTGGGTCCTGATTAAACAAATGCAAATGGCTGGATCAGTGGAACTACAGACGCCAAAAGAATTAATACCAAAGGAAATATTCACCAAATTGCTTGATATTCCCCTATACAATTAAATGACATGAAAGAGGTCACTGGGCTCTTTCAAAAGAGACAAGGTATCTATGACAGGAAAAGCATGAAGAAAAATTGCAAGAGCTAGAAGGCTCAAAATTTTTCTGCTGGATTTTGTGTGAACCATAAAATAAAATTTCTCTTTATGTTTAAAAACCATAACAGATGGGGAGTGCATAAAGTACAGTAATTCGGTATGCATCAGGAAAAAGAATATCTCACCAAGGAAGAGTCAAAGATCCCTGCTAAGAGCAGCTGTATCTTTTTCATGTATGAAATGCATGAACGGTTACATTTCCTAGGTATGCTAGTTTTACAGGATATTGTGCTGAATTTACATGGATAATGACAATAAAGTTTAATCTCTTGATGCAAGGATATATGCGATTTTCATGCAAATTCATATTAAATATATATGAGGCATAGACACAGGACAGGAGCTGGTATTTTCTTCAGGTATTTGTAACAGGAGTTGCCATGGCATCATTCTGCTGCTGTTGTTATACAGAAGTTGGTATCTTAAGCCATTTTCAATGTTAAGGGTGCTGAATTTCTTTAAATTGATGGCAGTGAACACCTGGAGTAATGCTACAGAAGTTAGCCACTATCCACTGATTGAAGAGTAGAGTCTAGATATGATTTTGAACAGTTTTGCTTTATAGTGAAATTTGCAATCTGTCTTCTGAATTGTTATCATTCAGCTAGTGTAAAATTGCTACTTTGATGTTTCATGTTAGTCATCATCACACTGTGAGAAAATGAACTATATATACTGATAAGAGATACATGGAGGGAACCTGTGCAGTTCTTAAGATTCTCAAATATTCTACACTGAAATGTCTCATTGCTGCTTTGCTTAATAACAGTCACCTTGCCCTTGCTGCTCTCTTCATGTGAGTTTCTATACTGCTGTTCATGAAAGAAGAGAATAACTAATATAGAACTATGAGATAGAAGTGCAAAATTCTCAAATATTTTTGTTCTTTTCAGTCCAAAATAACAAGTGATAGAAGAGGAGGGAATTTAACTGCTTTGCTAATTCTCCTTTTAGTATCATTAACCCAGGGCCAGTACGTTAATTTAATGTAAGAGTTTTATCACCTAACTTTCCCTTCCTACCAGCTGGACATCTAGTCAGAACTAAGTGCCTAGGAGAACCTCTGAGGTTATGAGTAGCTTTAGGTGGTATTCCACCAACCTGAGGTGCCTGTCACAGGAAGAATGTATCATTGCCTGGAGGTACTTCTCACCACGGGTTGTAATGGGAACCTTCAAAACTGGAGTGGACTAGCTAGCTGCCTGATTGCTTGGTGGCTAATGTAAAATGAGATTAATTTTACTTGTGGAGCTAAAGTGAAGTCTTTAGTCAACCTGTTGTTTATAACTGCTCTTTATACCTGAAAATGCTATTCAGCAAGCTACTTCAGTAGACACTTCACTTTAGGTATATACATATGCCTTATTTATTTTACTGGTGGACTTGGAAATTCCAGAAATTCCTCGAGGGTTTCTTTATTGGGACGAATTATATATCCTGATATGGTAATCAGTATTACCATTGTAGTCATAGGACCATGTTGTCTTGAATATCAGTGCATAGTTATTCCTCCATCCCAACATAATTCTCATGGTTTTCCACTTCTCTGTGTCATGTAGTAAGAGACTACATGTGTCTCTACCTTATGGAGGGGGAGGGAAGGGGGAAGCGCTACTGATTTCTAAGTTATTTAAAATGTACAAGATTAGAAGTCTCCCTAGAATGTGCAGTACAGCTAATTCATTCTTTGTAGTGCAAATATTTCATTATAAAGATGAAGTTTATTGAAATGGAAAGTTTTGCTTAAAAGGATCAATTTAAATGGAACTGTGATGTAATAATCTACTTGCTGGCCCTTTTGGTCTCAGTTTATGTTTTTCCATATGATTTTGTAATTTATGTTCTTATCTTCCCCACCACCAGTTTAGATAATGTTTTGGGCCAATACATGTTAGGTCTTTTCTCTTTTAAGCCATGGCATTGGAAAAAAAAAACAAAACCCAAAACCCTCATAAAACATGTCCTGTTTCAGAACTGAGTGGAGTTTTGGTTTGGGGTTTTTTTTTGTTTGTTTCCTTTTTTTTTTTCAGGGAAGACTGGGTTATTGTGAACATTTTTTTCTCTCTTAAAGGGATTAAAGAAGTATCAGTAAAGTCAACCAAAACAAGGAGTTTGTGGAGTTTGTGAAATCTTTTCGTGGCTGTAGGGATGTTGAAATAACAGATAACAGGAAAATAATATAACTTTTATGATCCCAACTGTAAAGCAAGGCATGCTTACTAGTGGTAATAATTAGGTAATACGAATTTTCCAGCTTTCCTAAGGGAAGGGAAGAATGGCTTCTCAAAAAATTGAAAAAGAAAACTTTATTGTTTGGGAATTGTTTTGGAGAGCTAAAGGGAGAAGTTAATGGTTAGATATGTTTGGATGCTTGAGAAATAACCTTTACCCATCTTGGACTACTGTATTATGTGGAAGGTGGTACATTTTGTGCTTTAGTAGATGGGAGATTGGTTTTAAACTCATGTTTTTGTTAATTTGTTATTTTTCCTGTTTCTAGTTTTGGAAGTTTGAATTTTATTAAAAGCAAGAGAAAACATAAACTGCTATGTATTTTTTTTTTCCTGAAGAATTAAAAAGGTGGGTTTTGAACTTTTCTGGCTTGTGTAAAACTGTAGTAGCTACACAACAGTGGATAGTTGCATAATAGCTAGCCTGCAATTTTCTGATGAAAATATTTTACATGCTAGTTTTTCAAACTGTAGGTGAGAGCTAATATATATTCTATATGTATACCTAAACACAAACACACATATATACATGTATGGATTTATATAAGTTCAGTTGAAAAAGGATAATTTAAAACTATTCAGAAATACTTTAATAAGACTGAATTTTGTATGCTTTGTATGAGTATAGCCATCCTCTCTAAAACAACAAAATCTAAGTGTCTCACAGACTGTTAGAGGGAACCCCTCTTGCTTTCATCCCCACTTGCTTTCTAGGAATGTAACAGTAGTGTCTCCATAACAAGCAGGAGTAGCTCACTCTGCATCTTCCCAACAATGACAGCATCCCTGACTACTTCATGACCTCAGAAATTGACCCTTCCAAAAACCAATTTTGTCTTCTCTTGAGTGAAGTTCCCAATCTTTGTTCAGATATGGTCTTCTGACATGTAATGACCTTTTCATTTTCCCATGAGTGAAGTGGGACTATTAAGAGGATTTTTCCTATTGTCAGAGAGATTTTATTATTATTTGTATTATTTATGCTTTTTGCTGAAACAGCTCTATGTTCTGTTTGGAGAAATTACTGTCTGTCAGACACAAAGGTATAACAGGTATTTGATATTTATACTTTTGGATTCATTCCAGGAAACAATGAGACTAAGCTACATAAGTTCAAAAAGGAGTTGTAGTCCTGCGTATGACACAGAAATCTAGTACTGTCAGTGAAATTCTGACAGTTGGAATTAGTAGAGCTGAAATGTTCAATGAAGTAAATAGAGCAAGGCAAATCTCAAGGGCTTCTGCAATACAGATTATGCAAGCAAGATTTTGAAAATGTGTATTACATTGCTTGTTCCTGTCACACCATCCACCATACCTCTCTTTCCTCTTTTCCACTTCTAAAAATCAGCTTGAAGAGACTACCTCTAGTTTGAACTTAGCATGGTTTTAAGAAGCTCAGAACTTCATCTGCGATGCAGGAAAAATCTCTCTCCATGGAAAAGGCCCTAATGGCAAATCTAATGATAGCATATTCCCCAAGGAAAGCTGCCACCTTAGACCATGTCCCTACAGGAGATCAAGTGAACAACTGATTCCTTGTATAAAATGTGTGTGTGCATGTATATGGTGACATGACACAATGCTTTGTGACAGTTCATTTTATTCTGGGTCTTTCAAATGACAGATAAAATGATTTCTGTAATTATTCTTAGATATAAGACCCAAAGTCAGTTCTGTTAATGCATGTACTTGGATACATTTAGGTATCTCATTTAAACACCCCTCTGGAAAAAAATCTGGAAATCAGAAGTGATTGAGTGAATGAGCTGCAACTGTATTGCTTCTAGGCCCAGGAAAAAGGCAACTATAACTGGCTGATTTTCATTTCAAATGTTTCATTTGCAGTGAAATTTCATCCCAAGGCTTACATAACCAGACTTGCTTTTCTTGTAGGTAAATTAGCTCTTGTTTTACTTCCAAGTTAAATTAAGATTATTACCATTTTATGCTAAGGAGTATGAGAAAATTCAAATATATACTTGCTTTAGAACAGAAATGTACATTAACCATACCAGTGATAAAATACTACTAGTCATTACGAGTTTTTATCACTGCTTGTGATTAGAAATAGATGAATTATATTATTAAACATACTGCTGAGGAAATTATTGTATATATAACTATGACTTATTTTAAAATAATTGTTAGGTTTATAATTTGATTGGAATGTAGAATATTTAAAAAAAAAACCCTAATATAATTAGTAAATTAAGCAAGAAAAAATATATGTACTCTCCTAAAGCTCAGAGAGGCTTTGTTGTGTCTGTATTTGTTGTGTAGCAATAATGCAGTTTTTATTATCCGTTTAGAGAGAGTTCTGCTCAACTTTGAATTTTTTTTTTCTCTTTCTGAACATTCAGTGTGACTTTTGTCAATGCATTTTTAGGTTTCCACTGGGTTGGTTTGCTTTCATTCCAGGATTGAAGTCAGTTGGTGTGTTTCCAGGATTACTGAATGGTTGAACCTACCTCAATGATATATAGGGTCTACAGAAAAATGGTTTTGCAACTTATATGCTTAAGAGAGAGGGACTATGTCCAAAAAAATTCACTAAGTCATCTATCAAAGGTGCCAGCACAGCCAGTGGCTTTATTTCTCAAGAAAGCAGAGAGATGAAAATACATGAGGGGAGATTTTTTTGATTGCCTTCTGGGAAAATTATTCTATGAGTTACTTTTGCAAAGAATGTAATTTGCCTGAGGTACAGCAGGAATAATATGAAAAGCACTGGCAGAAATGCATTCCTGATTTAATTCTGTATAAGAGGATGCAGTTCTACCAGAATCAGAACTCTATCAGGAGCTCCACAAGTATCACTGGAGATGGATGTGATTTGCCATGTTTGATAATGTTACAGGTAACTCTTGAAAGATTTACTGTAAGGAAAAACTGGAAACAGAGAGGGAGAAAGATTTTTACTTCTCAATGAACTGTTAATGTAATGACAAAGAAGTTACCATTTTTGCTCTGGCCTGTCTTTGCTCAGGCATACCTTGTACTAGCTTGCCAGAATGATGGGTGGCATTAGACACAATCCATGTCCTTGAGACTAAAAAAGTACAGTGTCTTGGAGTTAGCACAGGTGTTGCATAAATCTGGACCCTTCAGAAAAACCAGATATATTTCATTATCACTTTCATCAGGAGGAACTCGAGAGCCTAAAAAATGCCAAGCTTTGGTAGTTATATTTGTGTGGTATACATTATGTCATACTCCTGACTCCTGTGTTGTCTGCCCATCTGAACACTTTTGAACACACAGAGGTTTTGAACAAGCTTAAAGCTTACAAGCAAAGGTAAGGCATGGGTCAAATCAAATCTAGATGAGAACGAACACTCAGGGAGAGTTATAAAGGTATTAGTTTATTGTATACTTAGAAATTTCTGTTACCTGTAGCTTATTTTGCGAAGAGTAGGGCAGGTTTTCTTATAGAAAGATCTAGTTTGTTTAAAGTATGTCATTATTAAGGTAAGTGCTGTAACATGAGTTACATAATTTTAATGCAAATTAATAATGGAAAAGTGGCCGTTGATGCTGCATTTGATCTCTTACTGCTTTGTATCAAAGTGGTCGCGTTCAAATACTCCACACAGATACACTGGGCTTTGCAAAATTCAGGTAAAATGGAGCTTAAATTCATAGTATCCTGTTTTGGTTTGGAAATCAACAGCTTGATAGATGAAATATTGCAAAGGCATCTTTGCAAAAATTCCCTCCTCTCCAATATTTGGTTAATATTAGAGTGTTTTGCTATTTAAAATCTCTAAATTAGGTGAGTACTTTTAAGATGTGCCAGTTTCCAACCTGAACATTGGCAGCCCTGGGGCTATGCCTGCAGCAGGGATATGGTAGCAAAGAAAATACTGTGTTCCTTCCTCTATATAATGCTGTGGAGGCTTTCCAATTCCAAAAGATCTCCATTTACTATGGCTGTTGGACAGGTATGGATTCTTTATTAATCAATATGACAGATATGACAGCTAGGATCAATTATGATAACATATTTGAGATGTGAAAACACTCTTCATAACTGGACTAAGAATATTAATTCATTACACGCATAGAACCAGACAGCCGTGGATTAAATAGTATGGTTGGTTTGTTTCTTATTGCGTGGGCCAAATTAGAAATGATGACTGAGGGAAACTGTGCCAGGTCTTAATTCTGCATACGGTACATTTTAACTGCATAAGGATATAAACAACACTTATTTCTTAGCATTATTTTTTAGTCTTGTTCTATGTGGTTTCTCTGGCATTCAGTATTCATCAGTAGTTTGCCATCAGTCATGACTATAAAGTATCAAGAATTTGATTTTTATAAAATATAATTCCCTTGTCTCTTTTATTCTGTTTTCACTTACAGCTTCAAACAGCATTTCACTGCATTTCACACAAAGACTAATAGACCTAGTGTCAGAGAAGAAACTTCTATAGAATCTAAAAAGAATTTTCTGTGGAATGGAAGAAAAGGCCAACTGAGTGAAATCATGACTAGGTGTCGTATATGAGAACCATGTCTGAGACATTAGCAATGGTCTGAGAAAACAAGGGAAGACAGACAGTTTGAAGTTGGTAAGGAGAAACAGCAAGCTACCCCTATTATTATCCACTTGCTATATTCTCCATCTAATTAAGGGTTTTAAAAATGGATTAATAAGGATGTTTAGTCTTGTTTACTATAGACAGTATCAGAAAGCTTAGCTTTTTAAAATTTTTTTGGCTGAGTTGCTGTATTTACAGTAACCTGAAGTTATTCAGAGGGAGGTGATGCTGTCTAAACTTCTTCCTGAGTCACTTTAGGCTTTAAAACATCTTGAGCCTGATCAGTCAGTGTGAATTGATGACTTATCAATGGAGCCAAGCTGATACACTGCAGAAGAGAACTAGGCCCTTAAGTTATTTAATCTTTTGTCTAAGTGTATTTACAAGTCTGTCCTGCATAGTAAATGCTGACTTCATAACTGTTAGAAGACCCCAGGAGGTCATAAAAGTATCGATGCTTTTATTCTGTCCAGCTAATTTAGACTAAAATTTTACACATGTAGATAATTAATTGTGGAATGTAATGCACTGACTTACAAGACTGCTTTCTTCTCATCTCTGTGATGAAAGCCTTGAAAATCTACTAATGCACATCTTATGATACCTTTAGCCTGTACCGTAATGTTGCCTAATCTAAGATTGATGCCAAAAGCAGTATCCTCCTTAAACTTGAAACTGGGAGTTGATCAGCTCTATCAGTTTTTCCACATCAAATTCTCTTGATATATGTCCCAATTCCTTCTATCTGTGATTCAGATATATGTTCATCTCCTGCAAGTTAAAGCAGCTATTTAAAAAAAAAAAAAAAAAAAATCTCGGTTTACAAATTATTATATTCTTTTCTATGGAACTGTCTAATAATTATCATTGTTCATTCTTATTAAAAAAATCTGATTAGTGAATTGAACTTGATAATTGAAATTTATATAAATGTTTTGTGGGGGACTTGTCTTTTATATTTAAGCAAGAAAAAAAAAATTCTGTGTTCCTACATGTGACAGGTGAAAGGTCTAAAATCTGCTGAAATTAGATGTCGCTCTCAGTTACTATCAATCTTCATTGCTCGCTGTCACACTGCAGAAGAACATAGTTAAGTTTTCTGAATTACAGGGTCTTACTGTATAGCCATACATTGACATCATTTCACACTGGCACTAATGTACAATATTTGTAAAACAATCTCGTTGCTGGAAAATACTGCTTCAGTAGTCAAAGTGGTGGGGTCATGTTCTGAATTTAATTTTTATGCACTATATGCTTTCTTAAGGTAATAGCAGACTATATACACATTTATGTGTTCAAAATTCATGAATGTATTTACAAAAGGTGAATTGTTTTATTTCCTCCAGACTAAGAAGAGAACCATATAATTTGAAGTTCACAAAGACAGCAGTCAACCAGCTGGCTGACTTATAGATTAAGAACTGCTTTGTGGTGAGTAAACTGAGGCTTTCACACACTGAGCTTCTTATATGAAGTGAAGATTCTGTGGCACATTGCTTCAAATAAGTGGAAATTATAAAGCTGCAGTAATTGCATGAAACCTCAAAGAATTAATCTTACAAAAATAGTATTTAAAATGAAATATTTATTACTGTTTCACTAGTTTAGCTGAAGTATTCTATTCTAATGCAAACCATTTTTTTTCTGGTTTGATCAACATTCTTAGATTTTACTGTCACTTTGTGACATCTAACACCGTATATTGTAGTTGTATCATCAAACAGTCTCTGTACCTGATACCATGAAGCACTTTTGCTTGCTAAGAAATCTCTTATTCCTTGACAAGCTTGTATCTGAATATTCCATTGCTGCTGTATTTGCAATTATATACTATTGGGTGGCACTGCAGGCATTGACTATGTAGGGACCTGACTGTCTTCATCTATTCCAGTCACATTCAGCAAAGAGATAAAGCCCATTCTTGCTGAAATTAGATCAGTTCTCATTGGAGATTGTAATGTGGCTGGCAGTGAGGATGCTCCTTGATGCAGCCCATGGCCAAACAGCTGAGAGAAGTGCTGCAGACAGAACAGAATTCTTCCCACAGGGCTCAGTCTCTCAGTGACAGCTGGTAAAGCAAGGTGCTTCCTAAACTGAGTGTAGGAGTTCTAAACACTGCTCATTTGCTCTTCTGATATGCATATTCACTAGGACTTTTCTAGAAAGGCAAAACCTGAGCATCTTTAAGTGAATGTGAAAATATTGAGCTTTGTTCCTACGAACTTAGTCTTTTTTTGGGCAAACCATGCAGAGGAAGAAATAAAAAGGAAACTAATACTTAGGAACGTTTTGCAAAATTGTCTTGTCATAGACTGCTTTACTGAGGCCTTGTGCCTGTATTCATTCAGCACAATTAGATAACCTGAAGCTCTAAAAAAGAAACTGATTTTTAGGGGCATGATTCAGCCTGTATTCAAGGAAAGGGGGAATTTTCACCTGACATGGAAGACATTCAGCTGACAGTAAGTATTACAATTTCTCCACTGTGTCATGGCATAAGGTAATATATCTAGCAAATGCATCTTGAAAACTTCTGCCTTCTCTATTATCCAAAACTGTGATCCTACAAGTATTTGAAAGCAAGCAAATTTTAGTGGAAAACAAACAAAAATAAATAGTCTTAGGGAACGGGTTTTATGGAATACAAGGAAAACTTACTGGCTGAAAGAGATAGTGCTGTAAATCTGTTTAGCTTATGGAGATGTATATTTGGAGAAATGTACATTCAGTAAGCTTGGAGAGAAGCAGGAATTGTACGAATAGGCAACTTTTTTTTTTTTTTCCTACTAATATAGGTAGGGAAAATTGACAAACTTTTAAAGAAGCTCTTTTGTGGCTATCATGGCTTCAGGAGCACTGAAAATACTACTGGAAGACTGAATCACCGTGGCTCAGATTTTTTTTTTCAGCTAGCCATCTTGTGAGTTACATCAAGTACACCCCTATCAGGTGTAAAACTTCTCAAATAGTAAACTTTAGGACAGATCTGGAATTCCAGTAAAATACATTTGGATACTAACACTCTGGAATCTTCCCACAGAATTAACCTTTTAGGTTAAATAGTAAAGAAAGGTATTACCTAGAAGAAGATTACATCATAGACAAATGTATAATCTAAGATTATTAGAATCATTGTAAGAGAGCTCTGAAGCATACATGCCTTAACCTGAAAACAGGTTAAATAAAGCTAGTAGGGAAGACTGTTAGATATATCTACAGAGAGAAGTATCAGTCTCATAGGATAGAGCAAGAGGTCCATAACGTCTTCCTTTTGTACAGAAATTTAAATATGTAAATGAAATAAAAAACCTAGGGAATGGATGGAGGGAAAACTTAAAACTATATCACTACGGAAGTGATAAACAAGTATGGGTAAACTCACGTGTTTAATGCATACTGCATATGAGTAAATGTTGTATTCCCAGGGTTTTTATCTTTGATTCTATGACTGCACAGTATAGCAAAAATACTGGTCACTTCCATGTACAAGTCTGCTTTGATATAGCTTGTAAAACTATTAGACCTGGAGAAACTGTTCTGTCACATATTTTGTGTTTAAAGTTTTACTATAACTGTTTTTAATGGTGGCAGACTTCTGCTGTATTGTGCCATTTGTAAGGAATAGAAAATATTTTCAGGATTAGTGCTAGCAAAATAATTTTCTGTTTTTAGTTAACAACACAAAACACTGAACAGAACATTTTGCTATGTCTATATCTGATCATGGCTGGCTAACAGTTCATTAAAGAAATCTGATAAAGTGTGATTTATCTATCTTTTACATCTGTACATTGATTCTTGGAGGAATAAATATAACTTTTCTGCTAACATGCTTTACAGTGACAGCTCTAAAATTTAGAAGCGTGGCCTGAGCGTAGTAGGGTATGTATCCTGAGGCAGGAGTATGTTGCTTTGGATTATCTGCTGGGAGCACTGCCAGGAAGAAGCAGTGGGGGCAGGCCTGGGTGAGGGGAGCGGAGCAGTAGTGAGCAGATTCGGGTCAGACAGGGCAGGGATCTGCAGCAGGGAGCCGCCCAGCTGCCGTTCAGTCCTTCTCCATTGTTTCCTTCACATGGCAGTCCCTGAGAGCTGGGCAGGTGCGTCCTGCCAAAGCTGGGGATTGCCTCTTGTTGAGGGTACTGTGGTCATTCACTTGGCCATTGCCTTCTTACCACTGCTTCCAACCTCACCTCCAAGCCTAGTCCTACCAGTATTCCTTTCTTTCCAGGAGCTCCCTACTGATGTGCCCTTCTGCAGAGATACATTACACCTCTGTCCTTTTCTGTCCATACCTCCTCACTCTTGAGAACTATGCCTTTGTAGACCACGTCCGTAGGATGCTGAAGCAGGCTCATTAAAAAAGCGATGCTGGAGGGGCTGCTGTTTCACCTAGACAATTCCATACAGTTAAACATATTGCTATAGACTAGTGAAAAATCACCCTGGATCAGATTTCTGTGCAGGCTAAAATTCAGGAGGTAACTAGGCTGAGTTTGTTTAGTGGAATAAAGGGAAATGCATTCATCTGAAAATTATTTGGCATGCCTGATAACAAATTTTATAGCTGATAAAATATTTTAAGGATCTCTTGATACTTGCACAGAAATAACACAAAACCCAGTGAGATTTCCCTGCTTAAATAATTCTGAAATAATATACTTGTGGGTAGCAAGAAAAATAAACCAATATTGTGATATGCCTATGTAACACTTTCAGACTAGTCCAATATATGCTAGTTAACTCCCTAGAGATATTATTGAAACATGGGTTGAGGAGAAGTAATGATTAAGACTAATTTTCTTATAGTATTTATAAGGAATAAGTTTGTCACATCAGAGAAAAGGAAAATACAAGGAAAAAAAAAAACAAAACAGCAGAACAAATGTCCTTACTGACTGGAATGATTTTGTTTTCTGTTTAATGCCAATACACACTATTCATTTGGCCATAGGATTCAGATCTGATAAAATAGTCTACTTTCCCTTCATGGCTTCATTTTAGGTCTTCAGTGAGATCCCTGGGCACCTTAGTAAAACATTACCTGTGTCTACATTGCTATGCATAAAATTAGGCCCATATTGCCTCAAATTAATGTATCTGAAGCACAAATAAGGATGCTCTGTCAATAAAGAGCAGAAAGGAGGAGAGATATCTAGGGCAAGCTATAAATACCACACAGGATAATCCCCTTAAGAGGAAGGCCCATTTCCATTTTCTGGTAAGCATTTTCAAGCTGTGGGTAATGAAGGCTGGAAAAATTGTTGCCCAGGTGAAGACCTTTTCCTAATTCTCCTGGAAGAAAGACTCAAGGTTGGAGCTGCAATAGTTTTCTAGAAGACAGAGAACTTGTCTTAATGGATTTGCTCTTAATAAGAGCCATACTGTTTTTTGTGGCTTTCTTCCCTTCTAACTGTGCAGGAAAATGTGTTCTGTTATGCAGAAGCATTGAGCAAATACCCCCTCCCCCTTCAAAAAAAAAAAAAAAAAAAAAGACAAGACTTTATAGCACAGTAGGTTTTGCTCCTCAGTAGTTGTAGTGGACCACAGAGGGCTTGTCAGTAACAATTATGTGTGTATATATATTTTATACACATCTTGTTATTCTATTTGTGTGTACAATATGTATGTATGCTATACATATGTATATACTTGGTACATGTGTATTTATATTATATGTATGTACAGTTATATAGATATATATGCACACATGTGAGAGAGAAGTCAGAAGATGGTTTTTAAGCCATGTGGAAGAAATATAAGGTAGTGCTGTTATTTGCAATATGTCTCCCTTGGGAAGTATTACTAAGCATTATTGTTGACTAGTAATGACGTTTTTCAATGTTTGCTCACTTCTTCAAGCAAAGGTATGACTTTTGTTAGAGTTATTAAAATATTTCCTCTGTTCTTTATTTTCTCCCCGATGTTGTATTGTCCCATCCAGATAGCTTTTAACAGGTACTTTCTGAAGGCATTCACACTGTCAGTTCAAAGTTTTTGTATTTCTCTGGCAATGATGCCTAAAATGAAAAGATCCAAACACCTTGTGATTGAGCATGCTGCCAGCATAACAGATGGACGCGATTGTTGGCAACCAAGAAGCCTTATGAAACATTGGTATCAAATGGTTAGAGACAGCATTTTTAATTCAAAAATATGTGTTAGGTGCTCTGGGTTTATGCACATGATGGAGCATAATCTAATCAGGTTCATCAAGTTATTTTAAACTATGATTCTTGAGTATATAGTTTGAGTGTTACTTGCACAACCTTGAGCTGTTATATTTCTGTGGCTTCAAGATTTATATTTAGTTTACCCTGAAAAAAATGCTTCTTAGGGAGTAAGGTCAAAGGACTAATACCTGTGCTGGCTTCTAAGACCACATTGTGTATGATATGATATCAGTATTGTGTCATATCCTGATCCTTTTCATGTGTCTGGATTGTTGTGTAATTCATTGCGGGGATCAACTTACTCTTGTATTTTAATGTCACGTATATTGCTGTGTTTCAAGTTGTAGTCTTTTATTGTAGCTAATTTAATTATGCTGAGATAGGGTGACATTTTGGAGATCTAACTGACCTACTGTTCTTTTCCCCTCCTTTTCTGCCCCACATGTAGAGAAAATATTTACATGTAGAAAACCGTGACAGTCAGGTATTTAGAAGATCCCACTGGATGCTTATCTGTATCTCTTAATTCATAATTACCTTTGAAAACAAGGCACTAAATAACTCATGTTAAACCATACTGATTTTCATTAGGGTTTTGTGATCCTAAATCAGATAAGTGCTTTAAAATATTTACCCTCAGAAATGAACAGTAGACTTCCTTTTTTGAATGGTTGTTTGGCTGTCTCGTTGAATGCAAAATACATGACAAAATACTTGCGATCCTCTGGTTCATTATAACTGCTCTGCATAATCGATAAAACCAAGTTCCTGCCCTTTTTTATTAACATGTTATGGTCTTTCTGTTAATTTAGTTCTAAGCTTGCTGTATCAGAAGGTGGGGGGTGCCATGGTATGTGGAAACTTGTGGTGTGTAATTTGTCTTCACATAGTGTTCACATCCAGATAAATGAAAGAGGAAATGTTTTCTTCAAGAAACAGAAGCAAGGTGTTCTGGAAAGAAAATTTACGGCTTATAAAATCACTGCGATGTGTTAAATTAGCACATTAAATCCAATCCCCTTAATAATTTTTAAGCTAAAACCAAATAGTTCTACTTCATATTTTAAATTAATGTCTGAGAATCATCTTTTTAATCCTGAGATAGTTTCATTTCAGACTGTATTATCCTCTGAAATCCAATGTACTATTAATAGAGACAGGCAAGCCAGTAGATAGCAAGTAGAAGTGTTGTTGAAAGCAGGCAGTTCCGCATTCTTATCATAAATGTGCTGAAATGACAATAGAGAATGTGCATGAGGAATTTAATGGAATTTCCTAGTGCATTCTTAGTGACCTTGGTCTTAAGGTTCAAGAAGGCTTCTAAGTTTGCATTTATTCTAGTTCTCAAGCATACTTAAGAATGCCTGAAGATGAAAAATCGCAAATCCTTAAGACTACACGAATATAAAGTAAAAAGAGAGATACAATCATTTATAATGCAGTGTCAGTGTTTCTGATTTTTAAAATGCCATCGCATCAAAATCCTTTTTTTTTGCCATTGTGTTAATAAGAAAAGACATATATTACTCCATGAGAGAGTGTTACTTTAATTCAGGTTTCATATTATGCTTTGTTTACTCTGAAGCTACCTAGATATCTTCACGCCAGATACAACAATTAAATTATATTCTGCATGACAATGTACACTCAGCATTTTAAAAAAATCATAATATATGCATTTCATAGCCATCCGAAGTGGCAGGTTCTAAGATGGCATAGTAGCAAAACTTCACCAATGTCCATGTAGCCATGCAGATTTGTAAGATTCTTGCCTATTCTATAAAGTAAATCCAAATCTAGGATATTTTTTATATTAGACTTGAACTGTAATCAAACCACATAATTATTGATCATGTTTTGGTTACTAGAGGCCCAGCCTGTACCTCTTCTTCAAATACACAGAGAATTAGAATATGGTCTGGGGCCAGAGGGGTCACCCTCAAACTGAGGAATTAATAACAATACATATCAATGTACACATCTATACCCTAGGGACACTGGAAGAGAGGAAGCGGAATTACTAGGAAGAACATTCAGCCTGTGAATTTCCAGGGCTGACTACAATTAACAAGCATAGGCACTTGCGCTCAGAACTGGGATTAGCTATTGGGTAGTTCTACAAGTCAGGAAAACCTGTTACTGCAGACTTCAGAAGCAATATGCCTGCTATTGTAATTGTAGGTATCTTTCAGGAATTCAAGGAAAGGCTTTCCGACTTGTTCCTTGGCAAATACCTTCTGAATGAGTTTTTGCAGCAAAACATCTCTACTGCATTTCAGCTGTAACTCTCTTCACTGCTGGCCAATGTACACACTATTTTCAGATGTACTGTGACAGCATATACTCCCTCTCTTACTGAAATAATTTTATTTGATTTCGAGAAAAGCAGCAGAACAGGGCAGGTTGAAATGGTGTTCTTGTTTGGAAGTGACAGAACAATATGTCAGTGTTTTGTATGATTTTGTCTCTCAAATGAAAGTAAAAGAGAGTTTGATTTCCCCCACCCCACGTAATAAAACATAATACTTTTAAGTTAGAAAATAATTTGGATAAGTTTATGATTTTTGAAGCTTCTTGGGTGAGCTACACTGCTACTTTTAGTTGGAGGGTCAAAAAGTGGTAACTGTAGGGGAAAGGTTGAGGCTGTCTCAGCAGAGATTAAAATACTCAGATGCATCTTTTAATTCAAAGCAAGGTGCTCACAGATGAAGTGAAGGAAGGAAGTGCTGGTATAAAGCAGTGCAGGGCAGTGCGTGGGATATGGATATAATTCAGAGTAAGCCATATATTCAAACGGTGCTGCCAGGCTAAACTAAGGACTGACGCTGACAGGTACCTGCCAGCACTTTGGTCTGTGACTTCAACAGCTGGGTAAAATATAGTAAAGGGAAGAAGAAATTTGGGCTAATGGAGAGTGAGGTACAGTTTCAAAAGTGGTGGTAAAGGCCAATTTTTGTTACTAGAAAGAATGTAAGGAGTAAATTTAAGATTGGAACATTGGACTGCAGATATGAATCAGGTAGAATAAAGTGTGAATTCAGAAAGGGGCTATTATATTAATCTAAGACCTGAGGCTAGCATGTCCCACTTGACAACCTTTTAGGTTTGGGCTGAGAAAATATCACTAAACTAAGGATAAGAGATTAGAGCTGGCGTTGGTGTTAAGATTCAGGTAGCAGGGTCATCAAGTTGAAGAAAAATTTATATTCAAATGGCTTGCCTATGCTTGGTATTGATGATGAAGGGCCACTGGCTGCTGGTGGGACTGGGGGCTTGTATGGGGCAAAGGATATGTTCAGCAAGAGCTGCTTGCCTAGCTTGATCATTGAAGCTGGTAATAGTACTAGCTACAGACTTCTGATTCAGCATGTTACAGGTGTAGGACACAGAGAAGGCCACAAGATACTTAACTGCTTTTTGCAGTCATTTATAAAGGTGATGAATAAGTGTCTTGCACAGGGTTATATATTCTTTGTTAAATGAATATATAACTTCTAAGACATACACAACCTTATCCATGCATAACAGCTGTTTTCACAGTTACAGAAATTAAACTTTCCCTACATATAATACTAAGTTCAGCAATCAGTAGGTTTGCAAAAAGAAAATAATATACAAGGCTGTCGCCTTGGCATGCAGCATATATGCCATGGGTGCTGTTACAAAAGGAGACTGTGAAAGTAAAGAAAATTTAAAGAAATGAGGGGAGGAGAAAGAAAGCAGAGGTGACTGGGTTTACTCCTTTTGAGTTGAAACTGTATGTTTTTTAGGGGTCCAATTTTGTCAGTCATGTTAGCATCTGCTTAACCTTAATCACAGTAATAGTCCCTTTGATTTCAGTGTATTTACATGAGTAAAGTTGAGGATGTGCAAGAAAGTGCAAAAGTAAAATAAAGGTAGGCATCACGCTAATATATTTATACTCTCTCACCCAGTTATATCCTAATGCTGCATGTCCAAATCCAAATCAAGTAATGCACAGGAACAGCATGTTAGTGATAACCATTTCTAATTCTTAGTTTCCCACTAGGATTTAAATTAGAATCTGTTTTGCAGATAGCCAGGCTACATTCTGAAGGCAAGGCAAGTCTTGCTGTAATTGCACTGGCTCTGATTTGTTTCCTAAACCACCTGCCTCACTAGTTGTGCTTATTTTGGGAAATAAAGCTTATGTTGGACAGGAAGTAATCTGAAATCTTACACAATATCCTTGGTATCTGTGAGCATTTAGGACAAAGACAAATTAACTCTTTTGAAAAAACACAAGTGCAACAGGAGAAGTGTAATATTTGCATTGGACAGGGCTTTTACAATGGAAAATGTGTCACATATTTAGTTGAGTTTTTCTGTGACTTACTAACCACTTTTATATACTACTATTTTAATTATTATTACATACTTTTTTTCAGCAAAGGCTATATCTTCCCTTCTGGTTATGCCTGCACTTCCAGCTACCATCAGTGGAAAGTCTGCCCTGTATTACAGATTTCGTCTGCTTTAGGGCTTACCAAAAGCTTGACAGCAGGAGCAGTTCAGCAGGAGAGATCACTGCTTAGCATGCTCTCTAGTATTATCTCACCACTTTTGTGTGTTCCTGCATCTGTTTCTCTCAGCTTTTCTTGTTTCTGTTGAGGCTTATTCCTAAAAAAGACAGTCACTGGAATGTGGGGTGTTGTAACACCTCACTTTTAGGTATAGTGTGAGGCACATCAGCTCCTTGAACAGACCATAGGTGAGCTAATGCCTTAAAATGGGGTGCCAGGTTGCCAGTAGGAGACTTCTATCTGAGACCTGTTGGGAGACACCGCTTATACTGGGAAACTTCACAGTGCTTCATGGCTTCTGAGGCCCTGAACTCTTTATGGCACCCCAGGTGCTAATGCAGTCTGTAACACTAGATCCTCACATGTTCACTGGTCTCCATCTTCTCTCCTGTTACACCTGCATTCTGGTTTCCAGAGAAAATAAGACCATATATCAATGTTAGATGGAATTCATGGTGCCCTTGCACCAGGAGCAGCCCCTCAGTGTGCATTTGCAGGTCACTTTCTAAATGTTCAAGTCCTTGTTGGTAGGGGTTAAATCTCATTTTTTCAACCTCTTGGGATTGATCGATAAGCTGAACTTTTGTCCCAAGGAAACCAAGCAGGGCTTTCCTTTCTTGAAATGGTCACTATGATACTATAGTAATTAATTGTGGTATGAGAGGCCCAGGTTCATTTTTCAGTTTTGACCAAAGGTGTTCATCTTCCTGGCATGTGATTCTCAAGGATGCCCTAACGTTCATTATGGGAGAGAGTGAGGAATCTCTCATGCTGTTGAAGTTGTTCCCCAAATAGTGGTACATAACTAGTAGTGGTACAACAAAAAATTAAAGGCCCAATTTTCAGTAAAGGGGAAAAAAACCCTTTCTAACCTGGGAAATTAACAATTTTAGAAATGCTTCTAAGTGTGTAAAATCTTTCATATCCCTTGGAACAGCATTATGAAAATGAATTCAAACTAGGAATAGCTTACAAAAATTAATTCAAGCTAGGCATATATGTGAAAAGCTGCTGAGCAATGCTACTGAAACTGAGTTACATTTACGTATTCAAATCTTTGGAGCCGAGTATAGTGAAAAACTGATATTTCTTTCTAGTACAAGTACCTTCAGTGTTAAATGAAACTTCAGTAGAGAATTCAAGTTAATTTGGGAGCTGGGGTCCCAGTTTTCACCTAAATATTTCTGTGGATGCTTTTCTTAAGCCTTGCCTAAATTTTTTCAAGTATTTTCTTCTTGTACAATATATTAGGCGCTTGTATAACTTCCTGTGACTGAACTTCTGAAGACTACTCCAAATAAAATAATAATTTAAAAAAATTATAGCAACAGCAATGCCAGTAAGGACACTGGGATCCATGCTGTTCAGGATAGTATTGTTCAGCAATTTTCACTATAGTTTTATTCATAATACTGTGAAATCAAAGAGAGTTCTGGTTTTAGCTTCACTGAGTGGTAAAACACAGCCTATGACCCTCTTCCTCAGCTATGGTAAAGATATCTGAATCGAAATAATGCCTGCAGCTGCAGTTACGCATAGGTCGTTTTTGTGTCGTTGTTTCTGGGTTGTTGCATCTTTATTTGAAAGAGAGATTTTCAAAATCTTATTACTAAGCTAATTAAAAATAAGGCAAATAGAGTTGTTCATTTTGAACCAGCCTGGGTTTGAACCAGAAAACAAAGTATGCTGATTATTATTGAATAACTGATAAAAAAGATTTTTATATATATATATATATATAAAATATATATATATAAAAAATAAAAAGATTTATATATATATATATAAAAATATAAAAATATTTAATGCTTAAGATTTAGCCTTAAATTTTAGATTTCTTGTGAAGCTTTCCTGGATGTACATGTGCTGAGAAAATGAAATTCTCACCTTCTTCTAAGAGCTTCTCTCTTCTATCAGTATGGAAAAGAGTTTGGGGACCCACTTATGCCTTTTGAAATATTGTATCACAACTGGGCTGGTCAGAATATAATACCTAGGTTAAGTTTAGTTAAACCAACTAAACAGGAAATATGTATCTGTCACATTATACTTTTCTTTAACTTGTGCCATTTCATTGTGTGGGATTAACGTTGATTAATCTCTTACATAGTGTTTCTTATTTATAGTAAGATGTGATTTAAAAAAAAAATGTATCCTAAAGCAATGCCTGTATGTTCTAGTCTAATTAAAAAAAAACCACCAAAAACTCCTAAGTGTGAAATACTCCTATTGAAAGATCAAACTATTTTCCCACTTCTTTTAAAGAGAGCTTCTCTGAA
Source organism: Haliaeetus leucocephalus (assembly GCF_000737465.1). Classification (NCBI taxonomy): domain Eukaryota; kingdom Metazoa; phylum Chordata; class Aves; order Accipitriformes; family Accipitridae; genus Haliaeetus; species Haliaeetus leucocephalus. The sequence goes on from NW_010972608.1 coordinate 774,929, forward strand.
ACATATTGAAATTAGCGTATTCTTCTCAGGATAACAGCACAGTTAAAAGTATGCAGATTCATATTATCTTGACTATCTACATTCAAAATGTTCGGAAGCCTGTCAAGAATTTGTGGCTCAGGGAGTATATTCCTGAAACCTTTGAATCTTCAATATGATTCACAATATGTCATAGGTTAGTCATATAGTAATATTTCTCTGACTGCTGTTTAGATGCTTCCATTAAATGAATTGATGTCTAATTCTAACTCTTGATAACATTGTTCACTCATGATTTAGTGCTGCAAGATGTGGAGAACAAGCTGATTTATGCAAGGAGAGCCCTGTGGGATTAAGTATGTCTTAAACAGTGCATAGGCCTTGTGCTGGACCTCAGCATGTGAGTGGATGTCATATTGAATGAACATTATAATCACAAAAAAAAAGAACCTTTTTCATCTTAGAAAGTCTTTAATCAAATCACTAACTGTTAATTTATTATGAATTCATCTATAAGGAAAATTACTAAGGCTCTGGAGGTTAGGGAACTTTTCCAGAAGATTAAGAGTTGGTGGGTGGACCAATATTTTATAACATCTGTATTGAAAAATCTTTTAATTCAGAGACCTGCAATAATTATAGCAGGCATTTGGTGCTATACAGTTCAGGAAAGTAGGTCTTTGAGATTTTGTTGGTATATACCAATTGTTTGACAATTTCTTCTGTAGTTTGTAAGTTTAATGCTCTTATTAGAAAATAAATTCTATTATTCCTCTTGGAAGTGTGGCTCCATGTGTGACATTTTCAGGAGAAGTCATATCCATGTGATCACGTGGGAAAGAACAGGACATGATCAGACAATGGTACGCTGAATATGAGAGAGGTAGTAGCAATCCTTATATATGCCTGCTTGCAGCAGCCAGGTGAATAGAACACAATTATAATGCACCAGATACATAGCATTCTTTCTTATCACTTTCTTTGGGCTTTCTTATCTTCTAGAGTGCCTGTGCTTTAAACAAAGGCTTCTGCCGGTCTGCCTCTCCCTTTGCTGATTCAGGGCACCTACTAACAGTTGTTTACTACTCATTAGGACGAATCATCATGGTAGTAACTGGCAGCCAGATAAAGGCTGGGAGCCTGAAAGGTGAAGCTGACATTTTCTTAAGTTAATTTGATTTTTACATAGCAAACTACATGAAAATAATGTAAGTCTTTAAAGGGGTATTACCCCCATAGCCATTTTCATCTCTGTGACCTTATTAGATCCACAATATCTCTGAGCCTAGCCAGTGACCTGTCAGTGCATGTCTGGGGGATGCAGAGTTAGTGTTCCTCACTATTAGCCCTTCAGTGTGTCAGAAGCCTGTAGGGAATGAGGTTGAGAAAGTCACCGCTTCATTTCTCACTAGTTTAACGAGGTTAGTGATAGACTTTGAAAGAGATCACTTGATTGATTTCTTGGCAAGCAGCCATTGCAGAATTCCTCATTCGGATGTCTCTTTCAATCCCTCCTAAATTTTGCTGATCAAATAGCCAAAGCCTGTCCAGGCCTGAAAAGAAAAGAAAAGAAATCAACTTTTAAATTTGTTTAGGACAGAACAAAATGAGCAGTTTAGAAAAGGACTGGAATACATACTTGACTGATATTTAGATACTGGTAGTTCTTATTCATATATTGTTTATGTCCATGATTTTTGTTGCTGTATGTACAGTACAGCAAGCTTAAAGAAGATTGTTTTTAAAAAAAAAAAAGGGCGGGGGGGTAAGGGGGGAGGGAAGGAACTAGGTGAAGTTACACGAGATGAGATAAAATAAGACCTAGACAAAATCTTTACTTGTGTTAGGTCTTTCTCTCTTTCTCTCTTAATTTTACATTAAAATAGTATATATTATCATGAAAAAGTATACATAGGCAATTTCAGTTATTTGCATTCTCCTGAATACTTCATATATCACCATAGCACTGAAACCTAAGAGATGAAAATGCTATCCATGGTGCAAGAAGTCATCTGCTAGCCAGTTAAGAGCATTTATCTGTGAAAATCGGGATGTCTCAGCTATTTGAAAGTTTGCAATGTGTGCAAATATTACTCTAGCTCTCATTGCCTGCTTGTGAGCAATTTGTTGAAGTTGCTTGTGGTTGATTGTCTAGCTAGTTCAAATGGAATGTTTCTCTGTGGGGATGCAAAACTGATAGCACCAGATTTATGATATGAATGCTCACAAAAATATTATAAACTCTTTCTTCTCCCCTGCATTTATCCACCACTTGGGGGGGGAGAAGAGGAATCCTGAGGTAAACTGATTCTAAAAAACTTTTGCAAATAATTTCTATTGTTAATTTAAGATTTATTGGATTGCTGTTCTTGTCCACAGGCTGACTGGCTACCAAAATATAGAAAGGTCGTACAAGAAGAATTCAATCATCGGTGTATCCCTGTGTTAGACTCTTACCTAAGGGTACCTACTTTCCTGATCTGCCCATTGTTAAAAACAAAATGCTAGGCTGAATGTATCTGTAGTTCTTACTGATATTGCCTTTGAAATGTAAATGGCAAATACCTACTGGCTTCATTACAACTGCAGTTCCATGCACTTCATGAATATTCATTAAAAGAGCAAGAATATTCATGGAAAGTAAACACAGAAAAGAGATCAACTTAATATAAAAATCAATACACTCAGGTATCATTTCAATGCCATCACCAACAAAATTACCATGGAAACTATCTTACTATATTTTAAAAGTATTTTTACTTTCTTTAAATAACTATTTTCAACATTGTTTCCTTTTTCAGTTAAAATAGTTTTGTTTTCTAAAGGCAGATGTTTTAGGAGATATAAAGCATTTGGCTGGAAGACCATTTGGGGCTGCGAGAGAAGAACTGAAGATTGTGTATAGTGACCTTTTAGACTACTTTTCCACTACAAACAATTCCCAGTGAAGTAAAGACATTTAAGTAGGGTGATTTTTAATTTTTTTAATTATTATTCTCTAAGTGGTTCTTTCTCAGAAGGTATCATTTAACTGATCTGTCTGATTTTATATAAAGGGTAGCAAAAATATCAAAGCAAGAATGTCATGTGCATCTGAAAAGGACATAGTAGAAAAAAGGCAGAGGTATCTTGTATTAAAAGAAATAGATTGCATGCTATTTTTCTGGAGTATCTTTCTAAATCTGTTACATCTCTAGTTATTGATTCACCCAAAGGACAGTAGAATTTCTCAGTTGCTGTGTAACCCCTCAGAAGAAAGCAGATGTCTGAGTCAGAGATAATTGTTTTCTGACTTATGTTTCATGGCTTACACTGGCTCTTCAAATACCATTGTTTAAATACCCAGCAGGGCAAAAAGAGTCACTGTATTAGGTAAACATACTTTATGGAAAGGTGCAATTTTTTATATTTTTGATCTTTTTGTTCTCTTCCTTGAGTTCCTCGCTGTTCTTTTATGCCCATCTAAAATTATGATAAAATATGGCAGTTACTATTAGTATAAAATAGTCAGGCTAATGGTGTTTTTGCAGATACATAATATACTGTATTTGAAATTAATCTTGTAAAAAATGTACACTAAAGCATTACTTAAATGTTTTCTGCTTTGTTTGCCTTTGTTTAATAACCAGGCCTCTCTCCTCTCCAAGGAGACCAGCCCTGCTCAACTACTGAAAGCGCACTGTTGTCAGACAGCTTTTTAGTTCTTGTAAGGCTTTTCCGGAGTTGTAGGTATATTCTCCCTCCCTATCCCTCCCTCTCCCTCCCTCCCTCTCCCCCCCTCTCCCCCCCCCTT
>NW_010972608.1:778710-795444 GCF_000737465.1 Haliaeetus leucocephalus
CCCCCCCCAATACAAAATCAAGCTCATTTACCTATGTATCCAATATGTCCTACAACCTGTCTTGGTTTTCAGCATCTTAGGAGAATGATTTCTAATGCAGGCAAGGGTTGCGATTCTCAAGCAGAGACAACTTTTGTCTGCTGAATGATACCCCAGTTGGAGATGCATGACTCATTGCTGTTCTTGGGGATATTTTACAATTTTATAGCAACTTTGTAGGATCTTTATGTAGTGTTTTGTAGATACTCTGTTCATTTTTAAGCTAATACATTATCCAAAGTGTAGCATAGCGTATACATTCACATAAGTTACAGTGATGCAAGCATTGTGTGATTAAAACCCATCTTAATGGATTCATGTAAGTTGGGGTGACAGAGGAAGCCTGGTCATCATTACTAGGCTTCCAGGAACATCCAGCTGTATTCCTTACAATGCTGTTGTTCCTTAATACAATTTTAAAAGAATAACTATCCCTACTGTTTATTTTTTAATGAAGCACTGCCTAATTACTACAGCTGCACTGTTTTAGATGCTATACAAGTAATACACATTATGTAAAAGTTCTAAACCACAGATTTTTAAATTCCACCCCCGCCCTCTAAATTTTATATTATTACAGTAGTGGTCAAACATCTGTCAAAATTAATGACAAAGCTACACTTTGTTGAATTCGAAGCTCAGTATTTGGTCCAAACCATGCCTAAGAAGATTTTCCTTACATAATCTGTATTGTCATTCTATTTTGAAATTCTGATTACGCATCCTGTTTGTATGAGGCTACTTTAGTCAGAACAGATACTAATAGGAAAATTAATTTTTTATGTTCTTTACATATTATTTTTGTGAGAGTCTGAAATTACAAGTACTGTTATTAACCTCATGTGAAAGGAAAAAATATTCCAATATCATATTCTGGATATATTTTCTTGACAGAAGGATTTTACTCAAAATGCTACTTCTGGAAAGATTTATCTTCTCTCACTGCATTGTGCGTATTGTCTGGTCTCTTAAGGTTTTTTTTAAGACAGGAAGGCCTATAGGAAGGTTAATGCTTGACACTCTTCCATGCTTCCTGTACTCCTTTAGTGCAGCTGTTTAAAGCCAACAAAAGCAACCTAGCACACTATTACACTTTTGGTAAAAGTTCCTTCTTTTATGCCATGATAAGATGAGAGAAGGTCGATTGTTAAAAGTGATGCAGTTTTTAACTTCTGCATCTGATTGTTATTGATTTTTGAAATGGCAAAGCCCTTTGACTGACCTGTTTCAAACCTTTTTATTCTGAGAAAACTACTGTGCATATTTTTTTCATTTAAACTCGGGGGAAAAAACAAACCAAGGAAATTCACATTTCAGATGAGAATGTTAGTCATCATTTTGTATCTGAGTCCTGTTTCATAACACAATGCTCAAACTTATTGCCCTAAGATAAGATGGTCCACAAGCAGCTCATCTCAGCAGAGGTATTTCTGTTCCTATCAGAGCTGATTTTGATTTACAAAAAAGGCTCAAATTATTTTGACTGATGTTTCCAATCTGTCAGTGCATAATAAGTTGAAGTGGAGCATCATGTCTAAGTAACCTCACTTTTTAAAAGATCAGCATCATCAACAAAAAACAGCCCTCTCTCCTGCCCTTCATTACTCGGTAGCTTGGTGGAAAAGTATCAGGTTAGGTGGTTAGAGGCTAAAGGGACCTTGAACTGAGAGAAACACTATGCTGAGCTGTAGCAATTAGAACAGCCTATTGAATTATTAGCAAGACTACAGTCTTGCAGTAACATGAACTACTTCAACTGTTTGCATTTGTTTAACACTTATTCTACAGCAAGAATATTAGCTATATTAGCTGTGCATTTGCACATCGTTGCTTTTATGCTCCATTTGGCATGCTGTATCAGGAGCTATTGATGAGAGATTTCATAACTCCTGCAATCCTAGAAATAGTCATCTGCAGGATGCCTTTCACTAACCAATTTTTAACTAAGGTTTGCATTGATATAGTTGTAATTGTAACATCAGATGTAAAAATGAACCTAATAACACCTTTACTCAGTGTTATACTTTTTTAATTCCCTAAGGACTTTGATCATGCCTTGTGCAAACCAAATCATGTATGTAGGACAGACATGAATTTGAACCCTGTGTAGTAAAGAAAATCTGGCAAAATATTTTTCCCTAGGAAAGCTTCTTTTAGCTGGTCTGTTTTTCATGAATGGTAAATTACTAGAAGTGTCATAATTACTTACGTTATTCTTCAGTTTCACAACCCCCTTGACTGCACCTCATATTATAGTAAATTTGAATGTTTGCTTAAGGTTTGGTATTAGAAATGCTTACTTATCCTCTTACATATGTTTATTGTTGTTAGACTTTTGATCATATATTTTTATCCTTGCACAACCTCTTTCTGAAGTTTCAATACTTAGTGGAGTAATACAGAAATTAAAGTTAAGGGGCAGCACATTTTTTCAACATGATGTTCCTCTTATATCAGTTTCTGAATTCAGTAATAAATTTCAGACAATTTATTCCACAACCAAACTGATTGTCTTCACATCACTCAGAGTTTGTGAGTACAAATGAAACAGTCAGACTACCCATCTAATTAGGTATTTATTGTCAACCTGGTGGTCTTGAAAGCAACTCATCAATATATTCTACAGAAGCAAAGCTACTATATTTCCATTCCTTTTAACTGTATAATAGTGGAGGATCCTTTCACATCAAAGAGATTTTTAATTGGATGATTCCAGACAGCGCTCTCCGATTTTCACAGTATCTCACACAAAGACCTACAAACCCCAAACGTTTAAAGTTAAATCATTCAGCAGAACCTTATTTGCTTTTCCTTGGGAATTATTTTCAAACTGAGAAATCACATTTACCAGAATATTGGAGACTGAGCCATATGCTCTTGTCTGCTTACACAGTGCAAAGGAAAACTGAACAGCTCTTACTGTATGTATGAGAGTAGAGGATTGCTACTTGAGGGGGGAAAAAAAAGATCTGCTATCCTTGTTATTTGATTGCCTCTTCAACATGCAGGTTCTGTGCATAAGCTATCCTCTAAGCAAAACATTAATTTCTCAGGAATATGGCAGAATTCACAGTGTAGTCATTTAATAAGTGTACTTCAGAAAAGAAATGGCATATATAGTAGATTGGTATTTTTTGATAATGCCAGTAAGAATAAAGATCTAGGGTTTGGTCACTGGAAGGAACTGCCTGTATAGACTGTCCTTTACAAGAATTACCACATATTGCTGACACTTTAATTTTAAAATAAAAATCCAGTCCTCTCCAGGAGTATAGTTTGAGATTCCTCTTATTTAGAGGGAGAGGAAGGAAGAAATAGCTTGACGACTCAGCACAGAATGTAAAGAGAAGTTCAAGGCCACTTTTCTCAGAGAATTTAGGCAGTACAGAAAAGCTGTCTCCTGCTTGTTCTTTTCCCCTCCCTTGTGTTGTTGCTCTCACTGCCCTGAAGGTATGCTTCAGCTAAACATTAGACAGATATTACAACACCAGAAGTATTTTACTCAAAATCCTCAAATTATTAGTTCTGTTATGACAACAGAAAAAATGGAGTTTGTGTTGTTTAGAGGGCATAGTATGTGGTTCTGAAGAATCTGAGGGATCTATCTCGGACATGATTTTCCCACTAAGGTATCTCTTGCCCCACCTTTCCAAATTGCCAAAGGGCTGTGCCTTTCAGCAGGTAATGTGGCTGCTACCTCAACAGCTAAAAAATATACCCATCTCTGAAGGGTTTAAAAGCCACGCTGAAATGCAATTAATGCTGCAGAGCTCTGTTGTATTTTTATCATCACAGATTAAAGCTGGAGAAAAAAAACAACTAGGAAAAAGAGATCTTCAAATGTTACAGAGCAAGAGAGCACAGCTTTCCTCTGGCATTGACACCATTTTGATAACAAGTGGCCCAGCAGACATCAGGAAAGCTGAGAGGGTCTATCAGCTCTGTTTTGTAGCATTGACTGCTAAATGTACTTTACAACATGTAATGCCCTTTACTGATAATAAGAGAAAATGCGTGGAATTGGAAGTATTGTTTATAGTCTTATCTGTAGGTTGGATATATTCAGGACTAGAAGACTAGTTGAGTGGGACTTTATATTAATTGTTTAGGTTTTGGGAACGTAAGGCATTTCAGTATCAACTGAATTTAGTGTAAACTCGGCTCTTTCTTCCCTCCTGGTTGTAAGCTTTGAGTACATAAGCCATCTTTTTATTGTTTTACTACCAAAAAAGGTGCTGATCCATGGCTTATGCCCCTCATCTCTATCCTAGTACACCTCAGTAGAGAAGTGGTAAGTGGTTCCTTGATGATAAACAGATTGCCTTAGCTAACAAGGTTTGGTGGTGTTTTTTTGGTTTTAGGTTTGTTGGTTTTTTTTTTAAACAACTCTTAAGAAACCTACAGGCTCAAAGACAAGGTTTTTCTTACTAATCCCTCGTATGATCCATTTGAACTTGAACTGTTTGAAGTGTTACTGCAGTGGTACTTTATAACAAATCAGTGTGGGCATGTTTTGAAGCCAGCATTCTTTTTTCTTATCTATATTAATCTTTGTTCATCCACCACCTGCTAATATGTGTTAGGCTGATGCTAAATGAATCTTCATATCTCCTCCTAGTAGTATAAACTAGACAATTCAATTTTGGTTTTGTCTCTTGCATAACCTCAACCATTTGTTGTACTATTTTGAAGTACTTATTTTCCTCTGTGACAATGAAGAGCAAAAGGTAGGTCTTTCCATAATTCACTGCACAGCTTTTAGGTTTATCTTCATACTTTTGATGGACAATTACTATATTTTATTGATCCGTACTTCATGTCTGTCTTTATACAGTATACATGGAACAGGAATCCTTTGTCCTCTAAAATAGAAAGTTTAATTTTAGAAGTTATTTTTCCAGTCCATTTACAGAAGTGGAATTTTTTAGTATAAGTATATTCTTCATATTTTTAGTGAAAATGAAATAAGTGGATGTGACAGTATTGTTTTTATTCAGTAGAGAAACAAGATGTCGCTAGAGGGTTGTTACATAGTGGTTTTCTGGCTGACAATGATGCAAGACAAATTGAGATAACCAGCCCATCTTGCAGTGGTGTTAACTTATATTTTGATTCTGATCAAAACATCTAAATACTGGCATTGTTGAAAACTTTCATACTCAAAAGAGCTAGTCATCCTATCCTCTGTAACTGCGTATATACTCCATGTGCTGACTGTGAATGACTGTGCCAAAATCTAATTAGAAGAACACTGACTGAGCAGCAGAACTGCTGGAGTTTCTCTTTCAAGTGGGCAGAAGGACAGAGTTTCTGTTTTCTTTTAGAAAACAGGCTTTTGAAGGCATTCCATTTCTTTACTCATTTTGCTGCAAGCCACAGCATTTAAATGGTTTTCTTCATTTGCGACTATGTCACCACTGTTTTGTTCTATAAAAAGACCTTACGAACATTCTTTTAAGCTAGTGAGTGCAAAATCTATTCCTTTTACTTTTCTATATATTCTCTTCTTATTCCTGTTTGTTTTTTGTTCACAGTATTTGCAAGAAGACATCATTTAAGCATTTCTTGCTTCCTTTTCAAAATATGAGCCTTAATGATTCTAATTTATTTGCAATTGCAAGCCATAAATCAAAAACATTTCCATGGTTTAAGCAGAAGTCTATGACAATGTAGGTTGTTCCCTCTTCAGAAATCTCTGCACTGATATTCTGTAACAAGTTAAAGCAAAGCAATATATCCTCCTTTGTGTCAATCACTAGTTTTCTATTCTTGAAATAAATCACTCTTGTTTACCTTAGGTTCATTTCCTTCTCTTTCTGGCTTGTCTTTTCTAATGTTCATTCTCAAGTGTAACTAAAAAAATAAATGAAACGAATGGAAGTAAAGATGGAGTGAGATACTATAACTATTGCAGTTTTCTTTTTTCATAATTGCAGTTTTCATTATGCTAATAGTAATTATACATGTCAAATCACATGGTACATAGATAACTTCATCGTCACTATTAATATAGTAAGCTTTCTGTTTTGCAAGTCATTCTGAACAATTAACAAGACTTATTTTTGTTAAAATGAACTTTAGAAAAATAATTCTAATGCATTTCTCTGCAGAGAATGAATTCCACTGAAACAATGTCACTAGGTACAAGTTGTTTGATTTTTTTTAAATGAAATTAAAGGTGAAATTAATATTAATCTCTATTAAACTCTCAAATGGACAAATTGCTATAGAGCTACTACTTTTTAAAAATGGAAATCAGCATACATCTATTTTTATAAATGGTTAGTAGTCATTTCAACACTAAAGGGCACTCTGATTTGGTGATGAAACTCACTCTTACATTGTTATAACATCACTGAGTCTGTCATATGTAATAAACATTTCCTGACACAGTTCTGAATAGCATAGATATTTCTATTCTGTATCATGACAATGGTTTAAAGAAGCAGGATTGATCCTTCTTCTCCATCTGAAATAACAAAGCCAATTAATGCATAGTCTAGCAAGCTGAATGTCTCTGTGGCTGGTAAAAATGCTGAAGAGCATCCCCCCAAAAAACTTTTTTTTTTTTTTTTTTTTTCATAGATGCATAGAAATAATAACAAGGGTTTTGTCAGAGGCTTATCTGGATGCCTTTGCTATCATTTATAAAAATAAACACACAACAAAACTCTTCTCATTATGAAATAATTTTCCCTATATTTCTGCTTTTTCTCAAAATACCACTTCTGTGATGTATTGTGTAAATATATGTACTTTGGTGAATGCTCTGGAAGAGTAAAGACTATTGTTTTGGATATGGAGAGGTTTGTGAAGAGTTCTATTGGCACTCTTACTTTAAGAGCAGGAAGACCCATACTGGCCAGTGGAGGGAAGGGAAGAGTTTCTTCCTCACCCCTAGTGTTTAGCAGTTACTTACCTGTCTCAAGGAATGGCAGCTGATGCTCAGTACAAATGTCAGGGGACAGCAATAGAAAGGTCTGCCTTTCTAAGCTGCTCAATATTGGGTTAGTACTGTTGGTACTGAAGTTACTAGGGAAATACCCTGCAATTTTCTTTGGGGGTAGAATTTATCTCTTTCTGAAAGCTTGGGGTAAATGCTGGGTGTCTTTGAGGGTAGTAAGTGTGATACAGCTGTTAACAGAACTCTACTTCACAAGCAAAGTCTTTGATGAGGGAAATAACTGCATATGTGTGTAGCTAACATAGGGGGATCCTGCAGGGTTGGCTGCAAGTCTTAACTACGTGGAGACCAAAAGCTCCACTATTTAGCTCCACTGATGAGTCTAGTTTGGGGGCCTTGGGTATGCCTAGCTCTGTATGCGTGCAATATAAATAAGAAATCATCAAATAGTGCAATTCGTCACAGCCTTCTCATTTGTCTGCCTGTCTTTTCATTTTCTCTGTATCTCCTGTATTTCCCGCCCCCCGTCCCTGCCAGGCTTTATTGCTTATATTGTTCAATCAGTACATCAAATATTAAAGGTATAGGCTGAGACAAATAAAAATCATCCATGCTATTTTTGTTGGCTTGGCATCAATAGCCAGCTAAAGAATACTATTCTGAGAACTTCACTAACATCAGTTGATGAAGCTTATGTGTGCACCAGGGCCTTGACAGGCTAGATTGCTGTATATGAGGTGAAGGGTTTTTGATTTGGGGAGCCAGAAAAGAATCACACCAATTTCAATTCCAGTTAAAACAAGAAAAAACTCTATTTTTGAGAAATGGAAAAGGACAAGATTAGAAAGAAAAGGCAGGAATGCTTAAGAGTTGATCCCAGGATATGCAAGCATTTTAAACACCAAGTAAATATTATGGAAATTGTGTTAACTCTTCACATCATCTGATTAGACACTTTAGGTTTATTCAGATCACAGTGCACAAACTGAGAAATTAAGAGGACAAATTAAAATGGGTTGACTGACTGTTCTTTAATGAAAGTAGTACACCTAGATCAAAGTAAAAACTAAAAATGCAAGTTAAAAAGCTGAGCCATACATTAAAAAATTCAAAATTTCTTGAGATTACTTTCATTGTAGTACTTTAGAAAAGAGCCTTAGTCTGTGGCTCTATGTTCATCAGTGAAGCTGTGTGCAGTCATTAAGTAGAAGTACAGATTTGCATCTAGGCAAAATATGAGCATTTTAGTCAGTTTGGCCCTTCTTCTGGCTGCAGGAGGCAGTTAATAAAAAAGTACAGAGCTTCAGAAAGACCTCTAGGGCTTCCAAGGGAGACTGTTAGTTGGAGAAGTTTAGGTTGAGGGTTTTAGCTAAATAAGATATTGGTAGTCTTCTGCCTAAAAGTGATCCCTGGAAAGGAGAATTAGGTGAGGGGGGCAGCAGAAAAGGTTATGAATGGAAAGCAGTCTCAGGGATGACATAGAATTTCTCTTTTTCTAATTCTCCTGTTACACTGGTGGTATGATGCATACAACAAAACAAATTAACAGTGTTTGTATGATAATAAAGATGACCATATTCTGGAAAACTAACTGTACCTTGCTTTCCTGGATTGTGGAAAGTGCATGGTATAATATTTATATATTAAATGTCTATACATTAAGTAATACTTTTAAATGTGTTCATATTACGAAAAATGGTGCATGTTTCTCACTACAACTAATGGTTATTACATAGTAAGTGTTGTACTCTTATTTTCACAAGTTTAGTTCATAAAACAATTTTCCCACATGCACATGGCTTTCTGAATTCCACATCATTAGTTTTCATTTGCTGTTTCTGAGCTGTCAGAGCACTAAGTGAAGATAAATTTTAGTTTGAAGAAGATTGACCAACTGAAAAAAAAAATATACAGAAGAGATCTATGAAAATAAATCAGGGTATGTACCTGTGCTTGTGTGCTTAGATGTCCATTATTTTGGTTCAATAAAGACTTGTGAATATTCTGGGGAGCTGGCCATAGCATTTGTAGCAGTCCCTGGAGTTTAAGAGATTTAGCGAATCTAGTCTCACATCATTAAACTTACTGTGAACCCACAGGCAAGACTGAAGTTGGGGGGTTTTGTGAGTTCTTTATTGTGGTTGGGTTGGGTTTTTTGGTACAAATTAGCATGGGTTTTTCAGGCAGTTGTTCCACTGGAAATCACATGACATCTTCCAGCTCTGAAATTGAAATGGCAATAGCAAAAAGCCAGACAGAAAATGTTTACAAATACCTAGCCAGGGCAAAAACTTTCACATCCAGCTTTGAGAAAATTCAATCAAATCTTTGCTTGTTCACAAACACAGTTTAAACTTCAGCCAGGATTGTTTGCGTGCTTGCATTTTTTTGTTCCAGTAAAAATGTCTTCCATCAGTTTTGGATGGGTGTTAAATGTTTCCTTGGGGTTTGTTTGAATGATCATGTTTTAAGATTTTATTTTTTTAGGCAAGGTAATTGATTAGACTGCTATATTTTCAGCAGGTATGTCGTACTTCTAACCTATAAATATACATACTGCAAACTCATGACTTGGAAGAAAATTATGGAGAGAATAAAAATGCAAAATGTAGAAATGCTTAAACCTTGAAGGATTATTAAATGAGATGCCAGTGGCATTCATACAGTGCTAACACAGAGATCTTGAACAATGATTTATGGCTTTTCACATAATTATTATTGTTGTAGATTCTTTTTTCCCCTCTATTCAGTGCAGCTTTTTTATTTCTTTCATCCCACCTAAGATTCTTCCTCTGAACACGGTTTGGTGGGTCATTGTATATTGTTTTTCAATCAGAAAACAAGGCATGCTAAGAAGAAAGAAAAATAATTCAGAGAAAGAATACCAAAGGATTTGAAAAACAAATTCTTTTAATCAAAATTTTTCCCACTTCTGCAATTAGAAAGAACAACAGTAGTTTGGAAAGAAAGGCTCTGCTTATGTTTGTGTTTGAAGATTGTAATAATCAATATTGATTTTGGACCAAATAATTGATAATCAGAAATAATCAACAAGATGACTGGTTTTTAATTGTCTGTTTTTAAAATAAGGCATTGCAGATAGCTGACCCTAAGTCCAAATAGACAGACTTGTATTAGTTTCTTTTCTTCCTTTGTGCTAGGGTAGATATTTTTGTGCTGGTTTTATATGGATATTCTGCTTTGAATTTTAAGGTAATTTAATGTTAACAATAGGCCAAAGAAAAGTCCATAACCAATTTTATTTACTAGTAGAGATATAGCCTTTATCTCTTGACCTTCTTGTCTAGTGGTATAACATGTAATACCTTGATTGCCCTTCCTGGTTATTTAACATTCTTTTATACTACTATCCCAACCCTCCTAACAGTAATGACTTGGATAGTATCTTACTTGGAACCACTTAGTTCTTATAATCTTAACAGTATACAGCATTTCAGTATGCAAGTCCTTCCTTCAGCACCTCTTTGTTTCAAACAACAAGTATTCAGCAAATGCATTTCGTGCTCTACCAGAGATTTTCTGCTTTGCAGTAATCTATGTAAGCATCCAGATCTCTGCTTTACTGATAACTGCTGGGAGACGGAACTCAGATGTGGCTGTTTTCTTAGTTCTACCTTGGTTTTATGCTATGATCAATTTCTAGTGGCTTTTAATCTTTTCATTAGCACCGCTATATGTGTGTACATATACTTGTATTTTCCTCTCAACTGGATCGCTTTTGGTGTACTAGGGTTTTTTGCTTCAGGTTTGTCACTACACAAAGTCCTAAATATGCTAAAATAGGTAATACATAATCTGTTCAAGTCAATTTATTAAATCCTATCCTAATTACAATTATATGCTTTTGTCACTTCCAATTTGGTTTGTAAGAAATCTTTCAAATACTCTATAAACAATTCAGATGTTGTTTTATCCTTTTTTTTTTAAAAAAAAAAAAGTGTAATCTCCCTTTCCATTTAAACTGTAACTAGCCTATTTTTAAATAGTTAATACTTTCCAGCTACTCTGTGCTTGAGGGCCCTAACATGTATTTCTTTTTCAGTATTGGCTGAACTTTTGCCAATGGGTTGCAATTTTTTGCAGTGAATACTGTGCAGAGTCATTACAGAAGTGCTGCAGTGTGCTTGACTATGCAATATATACAGACTCCTAATGGGATTTGTAAATTATTGCTATAGAAAATTGTGAGATGCAGGACAAATGGTAGAAGAAGAAAAGCTAAGATCAGGGCAATTGGAGGAAAAGGGTGCTGTGGAGTACTGGTACTACTTTCTACCACATCACCTATATTTTAGAAGCTCTCCAAATGCCTTGTAAATCCCATGAGGGAGTATGTGTACATTGTATATGCAACTGATCTACATTACCACTACAATCCATTACTGTTGACATCCCTGTGAGGTAGATAAAATGTGTTTAATTAAGGTAATGATCATCAGCCATTGCAGACCAGGTGCCCCAGATGGTATACACCAGATGCTATACCCCTGATGATAGGTGTCAGAAAAATACACAGTTCAGAAAGATGGGTGAAACATCAGTGACAGTGTTAGAATGACAGAATACCCCTGAGCAAATACTCCCATACTGTGTGTGTAAGTGTATCTTGGTCTGAATCTTATCAGAGTACTTGTAAAAGCTAATTAATTTTCCTCATATTTCTTACAGAAGTGAAGTCTCCTATATGGTAAAGTAAGAGGGTGTAGAACTTCAACCATATAACTAGCCTTACTGGCTTCAGTACATTAAAATTACACACAGAATCGATTACCTCAGTAATTTAGGACTTCTGATTGTTTAACCATCAGGGAAACCTTTCCAACATTTATGTGTCTTGTGCTAGACTAGGTGAAGTGATCGTGCTATGCACAGATAAAGTCAAGATAGTAAGGTTCACAAAAAGCACTACTAAATCATTAGACAAAGTAATAATTACCTTAAGTGGTAAAACCAAAAGCTTAATTGTCCTTGGATGTTCTGATCAATATTGCCAAAACCAACTGTTTCTTCAGGTTGCTTAAATGTAAGGCCACAGCTGTGGTCCTCAGTGCAAAATTGAAACAAATATTATATTCCACAAAAAGAAGAGAAAGCTGGAAAAGATACAGAATTATTGAAAATAATCTTTTTTGTTTTCCTTAAGTTTAGGGAAAATACAGTTAATTCTCATTGCGACCAAATCATTATCAGCTTTTAAAAATTTGTAAGCAATGATAAAGATGGAAGGATCAAGTAGATAGATGTTTAACCACTTCTGCAACAGTTCTACATTAGAAGTTTTGAAGGAAAAGAGGAAAGCAAGTTAAAGAGATGTGGATGTTCTTATCCCAACTTTACTACTGTGTTCTGGGGGATTTTCAGCCATGTGTTTTTATTGCATGTCATTGAGTAGCTTTGCTGCAGAGGTGAACAGTTCATCTGAGCAGTCTTTGGTATTTGCTGAGCTGTCCATCAGCTTTCAACATCTGAAATTCTCAGCCTGGAGCCCCTAGTAGAACAAGACCATAGCTATGTAAATTCCTCCAGCATTTGTTAATGTGACCCATTTACACATCATTTTCTTCTTCCCGTTTCATTTGGAAGTGACAGTTCCTCTTCTTCCTTCAGTTTTAATTTAATTATTTTACAATGTCAGCATAAAATGCATGCCCAGTCAACCCTAAAAACGTAACATAATACTAACCATTAAAAATTAAAACTCCTGCTTTGGCTTTTCTCATTCCTGCAGACACTAGAAGTTTCAAACTACATCAGTTATGCTTATGCTAATTGCAGCAAAGCTGCACATTTTTCTGATGTTGCTTGAATTCTCTCAATATTGAAGCTCCCTCACTTAAGCTTTCCCAGATAATTTAAGAAATGTTAGATTAGAATATCAGTGTCTGTCTTCTTTTTCTCTCTCTCCCTCTTTCTCTCCCTCTTTAGGATTGGTCAGGAATAATTTGGTTATGCTAGAGAGTGATTCTGGTTGATATTAATTGATCCCAGAACACTTTCCCCCCAATAAATTTGCAGTCTTTTTGTGATGTGAATCAGGTGATAGTATCTTCATGAATTCACCTTCCATGTTTATTATTGTGGAGTCCACAGTACAACTTTAGAGACATCTTTAGTGCAACTGTTAGTATAGTGGACTACATTCCAATGAGAAGAGGTCAATGCAACATCTGTCTTATTTTGCCTACACAGTAATACACACCATTCTGCTACTTCAGGAAGCTCTGGAGTGTAACATAAACTGAGATTTAATGACTTGGAACCTGCTGTTTCAACTGACATTTTGACAAGCTGCTAGCCTGCTGTAGCTTATGCAACAGTTCTGTTTTGTTTTCTTTTGTTTTTTTAAATCCTTCACAGAGAGTGGCTATGTTGGCAGCAGATTTTACATGCCGCTTTAACGTATTTTGCAAAGTGAAGGTTCCAAGAGGAAAAAATGGTGAGATGTGCAGAGCTGAGAGTCTTGAGTACCTGACAAGAAAGCAGTCATGCAGATTATTTATTGTATTATCATAAACATGAACTGTTTCTTAATGTGAACTAGGGTGTTAAAAAGCATAAAGGTCAGCTGAAATAGGAGTATTTATAACATGTTTCTATTGTCTTTGTTAGATGTATAGACACAGCCTCCCAAAGCCATTTGATTTAATAGAAATTAGGCATCTTCCTATCACTGATGATGTGAACGTTAAATGTATGTTTCTTACTACAAGTGGTCTAGAGAATAGTGCAGACTGTATGATATCACTAAAATATTTTTAATCACTGGTGGCAAGCTTCAGGGCAAAACTAGTGGCTACAGTAATTTCTTGAAATAAGAGACACACCAGAGTTTAAGCTGTCCAGTGTTTTAGTTAATGCTGCTTTCAGCTCCTCCTAGGTTTCACTGGTTGTCTGGGAGGCGTTTCTCTTCCCATGATGCTTAATGCTTTATGAGGACAAATGTGTGACATGCATCGGGAAGAACAACTGATTTTGTAACTGAAGTCATAAAACATGTCTTAGGCTTCAGTGAGTTACAAGGAGCAGATGAGAAGTTGCCATCAGTGTCAGTACATCAGAGTCTGATCTTGTTTACACAAGTCTAATCACAGTTATGCCCATGTGAACTATGTGAAATTACTCTGATATTACCCTGCTTTTACTGACATCTGGGTACTATGGCTTTTTTCTATCAGTGCATAGTGTCCTTGAGTAAGGGTATGCTTCTCTGTTAGTGCAGTTCAGCTAAATGCTGCAATAGCAGAGGGCAAACTATTTTTAGTTAATGTGATTTTAAAAAAATAAGTTTCACGGCTCAGTAAAAACAGTGCACAGGCTAGATGTAATCAAGGAAAATACAGGACTTAGCCTTCCCTCTTTGCATTGCAGTTCTCCTTTCTATTCTCTTTTTATCATGAGAAAATCTATGTATCCAACAGCCACGAAGTCTATGCTGTGGGTAGGAAATATTGATGTTTGGACTGGAAGGAAATGTTGTATGCTCTGACCAGTAATGGATGGAAGAGCAGAACCTGACTGCTCACCTGAATGGCATCTGCCAGTCAGTCTGGATGTAATGCCTTATGCCACATTAGCACAGAGCTGTTTGGGGAATGACAGAAGTGTGGGTTTTCTCTGTCGGAATAGTGGTATAACCAGTGAGTCCCGGGCCAACAGTGTGGGAAGAGTAACTGGAGTAAACTGCCAGAGGAAATACATGAAAAAAGGCACTTTATGTTACTGCGTTTTGGAAATTAGCTGTATTCTCAGAGTATGTTTTGGGGTTTATTTTTAAAGAACTAGAGAGAAAAAAACTTGAACTTAAAGGCTAATTGATAAATTGGTCTCTGCTTTCCTCAGGAGCCAGCAAAATTGATGTGTCTCTTGCTACTTCTATAGAATGTAGCAGTAGCTCCAGATTGCTATGAACAAGTTATTCAGTCCTAACTAAGGGATTGCTTACTTACCATTTCAGTTACAATTAAAGCAAGAGGGAAATACAATGCATACAGGAATTCTAAGTCCCAGGTTCCTTCAGGAATAGTGGCAGGATTTCAAGTTTCTTAAACACCCTGGGTTTACTTTGTTCCATCCATTCTGGAACGTCTAAATCAGTGAAAAGTTCTGCTTAAGAAGAGATCTTATGGTCCTTTCAGTAGAGAAGATTCTGGGTTTTACGCTACAGTCATTGAGTGTTAATGTAATAGTTAAAATGAATACATTAAATGAGCATGGTAAAACCATTGTATCTGGCTTTATACGTTCAACTATTTAGTCTATCAATTAAAAATTGATTGATTTTGTTTTTAATTGCAGGGCACTTAGCATACTTGTCTTTTCCGAGTAATTTGCTAGTCAGGTACCTTCTTTCTGACTATAGTTAATTCAGTAGATTTCAATACAGGTGGATTACTTCAGAAATAGAAAGACATGTTCCCCCTCAGAGCATTTTTCTGCAGAAACTAAATGTTGGCTTCTATTCTGGAAAGCCTGTGACTGCCAAAACCATACATGGATTTGAATTTCTCACCTCACCAAACTAAGACTGTCTGGAAAATGGAGCAGCATCTGCAGGTGCCTTTCACAAGACTGTCTCTGGAAACTTGACTTAAAATTAATCTCTCCATGCCTGATGTTCTTGGACAAAATCAAAAGGCCAGAAATTACAAGCATAAAAGTTACAGTATGGTGGTTTTGTTTTGTTTTTTTTCAATTGTAAAACTCCAAGGCCAGATTAATTCTGCTTTTCTCAAATATATAGAAATGCTTATGTCTGGTTGACAAAAACATTGGTGTTTTTTAAATCCAAACTTCCATATGCAACCACTATGATTTTAAAACCTTTTCAACTCATTGTCAAATAAAATGGGAAGTTTACATCACATTTGATTCTGAAATAAACAATTTTAAAGCTGACATCAGAGTAGTGGGTAATATGACATCCATTTACTATCTAGTTTCTGCTCTGGACACTTCCTTTGAGACATCTGTATGCAGATAGACTTTGCTGTGAACAGGATTTGAGAGAGGCTAGTCTGAGATAGAAATGTATATTTGTTTCATTTTGCTATGTGATACTACTTTATCAATGTGGTGAAAAAGCCTTTTTGGATTTTGTCACTATTGTGACATTTTGTCACTAGTAGAGTATTTTTTTCAGAAGCAGCAGTATTAGCTGTATCTCCTTAGAAATACAGAGACTCGTGGGGGACTGTCACAAGTTTCCCTCTGTGGTTAGATTCCTGGCTTTTTCATCAGACATCCTGATTATAGCACCTCTTCCAGAATTGGTGCGTGAAAGCTGGTTCACATATTTTCATGTGCTACTTCAGTGCAACCTCTGCAAGGTGTATGACTAGGCATAATCAATACAGAATTTCATTATAATTTTTCCATAGTTTCAAATTTAAAATGTGGTTTAACATTACTCTTAATTGAGCGTAACATTGAGCAGACATTATCATGTTTCACTTGTGGATTCCTTGCCTTTGCACTGAGTCTACTGATCACGTGCCTTTGAGGTGAATCTGTTCAGTTTGTAGATTGTTAGAAAACTATTAATTTTATCTGTGGATTTCTATCAGGTCTGTGAGCTGAACCAACTCACCTTGTTGGCTGCATGATGATTAATTAGATCCAGTGCAAGAAAAACAGTGGGAGAGCAAGGCCAGGGATAAGTAAACTGAAATTCCATTTTTTTGGAAGAAACCTCAATTGTCCTAGATTAGCGGTAATACAAAACTGTACTCAAAGATATTATGTGTCGTCCCCCCCCCCCCCCCAGAGCGCGC
>NW_010972608.1:795454-796893 GCF_000737465.1 Haliaeetus leucocephalus
CCCCCCCCCCCCCCAGGTAATTGCGCAGTCCAGCATGGCTACTCATGCTGATTTGTCATTATTCCCCTTTCAAAATCAAGAACATCAACTTGCAGGTAATCTTCCTATTTAATATAAATGGAAAAAAACCTTCTTTCTGTTTTGCGGGGAATTTTTGGTCAATCAGGCTCTAACAAAGAAGGTCAAGCATTCTATAAACAGTATTGCTAGTGTCTGATTTATAATAGTGTGGGATGCAGTTCTATAATTAATGTAAAAAAATGTAACCTTGTGTTGTAGGCTCATTGTATATGGGGTTATAATATAATCATTTATGTTTGCATGTCTGACCAAATCTTTCTCTTAATCTGTTTCTGGGAATCTGGTAGGAAGCTGATGGGAGATTTTTAATACTATTTATTATGACAAATAGTTGAAACTTGGAATGTGAACTGAGTTCCATTGTCACTTGTAATCTGTTCAGGAATCTGTAACAACAGTTTTAACACTTACTGATGATGCTGATCTAGCTGAGCTCACACAGAATACTACTGTTATTAGAATGAATTATAACTGTAGCAGATAACGTATGATTCCTGAACCATTAACTATAGTATATTGGAACTTACTGCAAGTACCCAAATGAATGGTGACCACATATTTCTTAGGATTTATGGAAGATCCAGTACTAATGATAATGTATTATTCTAATATGCTTGGGATCTTGGGAAAATGAAATATTTTTCCTTATGTTCTACATTACTACATTTAAAAAAACCACCTTTCAAATGACTTGAAAATGCAAGTTAATAGTAGGTACTGTAACTGTTATATTGATGCTGTGAACCAGTGATGTCCCAAAATAATCCTCCCATAAATCACTGTCAAATATTGTGTGTAGGTTCTATTCTCTACCTTAATCTGTAAGCTCAAGATAAATAGTATCTATTTCAGTGAATATGTCCCTTTTTATTGTACTTCACATACCAGATAGGTTTCAGCAAGGTTGATGTTGAGGAAATGCTTCTACCAGGTGATAAGGCAGATGAAGCCTTTATTCTGGGTGAAAAAAAAAAGGGGGGGGGGGGCAGATTTGGATGCATTTCTGGTTAATGTAATCTCTAAATTACCCTGGATCCAGAGAATCTATTGCTTTTTTCATTATTCACACTTCAGGGGGTTTACCACTCAATACAGTTAATTTTGGAATATAATTCCAAAGGACTGAAAAATTGTAAGTTTTGCCTCTAGTTTTCATTGTAACCATAAAAGATACCATACATTGCAAAATCTAAAATAATTTTTGTTTCATATGTTCTAAGAATGTAATTCTATTCTGGCAGCCCTTATATGACCTTTTCCAAAATTTGAGCAGTTTTTTGTTTGGGAAAGAAGTTAACAAATATGGTAAGCCTCCAGACACATAGTGACTCGCCAGTCCAACTGAGTCCTTCTCTACT